>NC_134702.1:269686430-269901430 GCF_043290135.1 Rhipicephalus microplus | reverse complement strand
AACCGCCAACATGCATCCCTCCATTGCGGATGTCGAGACCAAAAGCACTACACGACAGCACCACTGCACCAGTCCTCAAAAGGAAGCCTGGCGAACTACGAAACCGCGTCTCCTATTGCGGACCCCAGGAACGGAACTTCTTACGCACACGTTCACCGGGAGCCCAACGCCGAAATCCTCCCTACAACGACAAAGGCCTGCCGGACAAAACTACAATCTGCGGACTTCATCAGTGCCATCTCCGCACCCAAAGGAAGATTGACCTCTGAAATGTAAGTCCAGCTCATCGCTTTCCAGTTGTAGTGCCACCTTTCTTAAAGCACAAAAACTTGCTGACAAACGAATTAGACATGAAATGCATAAATCAACATTCAAGTGTACCTTCGCGCTAGAATAGCCCCCAAGGGCATGACACTCTCCCTCACACCAGCCGCTACAAACCTAGACGAACACGACCAAATAACATGGGAAAATGTCGTCCTTGAGGCCTCTCTTAAATTAACAGAAATCGCTTTCAATCGCAGTGATAGGCAAGTAAAGAAACTGGTCGCTATGACCAACACCATTCTCCGCCACAACACTTTATTGAACGAAGAAATCACCCGGTTAACAGAATTTGAACAGAATAGATACCAAGCCATCATGACCACAAAATTTTATAAACTCAAAAGAGACCATGGGCCCGACCCCGAGTTTCTCAATATAGTTCCTTATCACTACAATACCACCACCCAGAAAACCACTAACGATACAAACGAGCACCCATCTATGAACACACCCTGTGACACTGTGATTGCAAAGCTATCGGACACGAGTTTGTCACCTGACAAAAAAACTGCTATCTAAAGGACTAAGCTTTTGCCCGACCACAAAATTTTTCGATGAAATCCACTTGCTCCGAGACCTCGACAACTTCGCTAGAAGCTTAAGGTTGCGCGAATATTTCTTGGACAGGCCTTCTAACCACGGCACAATTCACCAACGTAAAACAAAAGAAGGACACCGAACAGTAATCGAGACAAGTGCCTTGACCTTTATATCACCGCAGTACAGAAAAATATAGTACACGAATACCACAGACAGAAAAGAAAACGGGAAAACTTCTCAAAATCTTAAAAATTTTAAATGAGAAATCTGGCATCTAGGACAAACATAACAATAACACCCGCTAACAAAGAAGGAGCAATTGTGCTTCCTCTTTCAATTTTTAAATGTGTCTTGCGTTGCGTGTAGCTAGCCGGAGTAGTGATGCCTGTATCAAAGCGCTCAAAGAACAATAGGAAGAAGCGTTTTTTTTTAACCTCAATATTAATTGGCCTTTGACTGTGTCATCAAGGTGCTTGAGGAAGCAGATGACGCTGAGACTTCTCTTTAGCGCACACTGCATGCTCTTTGTGGTTTCGCTTGCGTTACGCCAAATGACTACGACAGCATGGCTCCCTGAAGTGATCCGCACTTGAAAGAGGACACTGTGGAATTACAATAGCTACGAGGAGGTGACATAAATTCGGAAAAGAGAGAAGGCTCCTGGTCTGACTTGGCAATGCAGTCTTGTGCAGGAGATCAGACATGAACGCAAGGTTGGAAATGAAGCAACACGGCGGAATTGCTTTATTAGCTAACAGAAGAACACCGCATCAGGGGTTGCAAGATGACACAAGTTGTGCACCACTCGATGGCAGCGTAGCTAGCAGCAAGAAAGACCTCCAGGGACGATTGCGTAAGAGGGCTGGACTAGGAATATTTTCAGCTACTTCAACATGTCAATACGAAACGGAGAAAGGGTATTGTCAAATAAATACCTAAACAGCAAGAGACCGAGCGAAAAAAGAATCACCAGTTAAGAAAAAAATGGTAAAGAAACGCTTAAAATGGGAATGCTTACACAATCACGAAAGACAACGGACACAACTTTCAAGCAAGATATCGCCAAAAAAATCATCTACGATAACTCTCACCGTTGAAGCCAGGAAGATAGTACTGCGGACTTGGAGGCGCCGAGCCAAGTTCAAAACACACTAAGCAGTTCGTATGGAGGGCAGGATGAAACAGCTTTTGTGTAAGCTTGTCCTTACAATCTAAGGCGATGGGGCACAAAACATTAGAGTTTTGGGACATCGACGGCAAAACAGACTTTACAGGGGCAGTGATGACCAAGAGGAGGTTATTTGATTGCCGGATCGATCAAAGGAAATAAATAAATTTAAATTTCAAAGCACAGGCTTCGCACTTCTCTGTGGGTCACGTTCACGTGGCGCCACCTGATCAGACTGATTTGATTGATATGTGGGGTTTAACGTCCCAAAACCGCCATATGATTATGAGAGACGCCGTAGTGGAGGGCTCTGGAAATTTCGACCACCTGTGGTTCTTTAACGTGCACCAAAATCTGAGCACACGGGCCTACAACATTTCCGCCTCCATCGGAAATGCAGCCACCGTAGCCGGGATTCGAACCCGCGACCTGCTGGTCAGCAGCCGAGTACCTTAGCCACTAGACCCCCACGGTGGGACCCGCCTGATCAGAAGGGAATATACATGCGAGCGAGGCTGAACAGGTGTTTGAACTTGCGTTAATCTGATACGTAGTTAACACCACGCTTAATACCTAAGTGCACAGTGGAAGGCCGTCAAACACATGTGTTTTACTGGGCGTTTTTTTAGAAAATACAGACCATTTTTTTACAAAAGTCCTGTGACAGCCATGCTCCTGTTGTTTTTCCGCATGAGCTCCATGTCGAGGCCGAAATATTTTTCGACGTGAAAATGACGCTTTCATGAATATTTATCAAAACTCCCTGATGCCATTTTTAATTATTCACTTGGGTGCGTGCAGTTGCTTTGTTTTGGTCTTGTTTGAAACAATATTTTCAAGTAATTTAGCGCAGAAGTTTTCGAAGCGGGAGAAAGCACGTTTGTTTATTCTTTTCGTCTTGTCCAGCTTTGAGAAAAATTGCGCTAGATAACTTCTACTTGGGTGCAGTTTTTTGTATTAAAGAGTTGTAACGCGGGATAATTTATGGCATAACCCTTTCCTTAAGAAATCACAAATCTTGCACGTACATCGAGGTATTCATGATTGAATTTCAAGTGTGATATCTAATGTGATTACACACAGCAGGCACGAAGCCCAACAACTCTGCTACGTTATACCATAACTGCTCGTGACATAGAATTGACGAAATCTGAAACAAGTTGTGTGGAAACGGATTCTTGTCAAAAGAATTATCAAGAACGCTTAGTTTATATACACGAGTATACAGCTCACCGATTGCATGCGATTTGTTGTGCTTCCCTTTTTCTTTCTCATAGGTCTATTAAGAAACCCAAGCTCTAAAAATTGTAATAAAGAGAAATGTGCGCACTGTTGCTTTGCAAACATGCTGCCTCCAAAATTTCGCAGACATGTGCGACGATAAAGAACTTACGAGAGTGAGAACGTCTGTTCCTCCCTTCTCCCCCATAGGGAAGGCGTACAGCTCATCGTTGAGACACTTCCCTATTCGGCAACGTGACACGACGTCAGCGATACGTACTCGGCGCGTAGCCAACGGTCAAGCAGGGCATCCCCACATGAGCACGTGTCATAGCGACGCGAGCAGCACCGTTCCCCAAGAGGTGAGGTGGCGAGACACCTTTTCATATCGGAGGCTATTGTTCTGGCATTACCACTTCTCCCGCTAGCCTCTGGCTCTACAAAACGGCGCAGGGCCGCAGAGGAAAAGGAAAATGTGGGCTGCGTTACCGAAACTGCGTCACCACTGGGCCAAGGCACCGTTTCATAGGGTCAATGACCAATGGAGCTCAGCAGTACGTCCCGTTGCCCATGAACAAGTTAGAGTCACTGCGAGTACGAGGGTTAGTGGTCAGAAAGAAAGAGGCGCGGGAATCGTTTTCCAAAATGGAGGGTCTGTGCGGCGTGCGGCGCTGTAATATGCGAGAAGTGTGATCGCCGTGGTCTACTATACGAACTGGTGAGCTTTTTCGGAAGACATAAAAAAAGTTGGGGCCTGCTTACTAGCCATTTAGGCTGAACTATGAAGAGGCGCGAGAAACTATTTCGCCAGTCTACACAAGGAGAAGCGGTGCAGCGGCTGCCCCAGAGTTTTATGCTCCGCAGGCAACCAAAAGGTTCATCTTTCATTTTGTTGTGTACAGCTTCAACTAGACAGACAAGCGTCAAACATTACATGCCATAACAGAAAGACGCGCCCGTACAGGTGGGATTGCTTGCCGCTTTCCACGAAAACATACGGCGCGCCTTCGACCAGATTTCGTCACTTCCCTGTTACGGACTGTTCCGGTCTCACGCCGCAGACATGTCGCGCTTCGTGCGCGCTGGGCGCGACCAGTCTCTATCTCATCCTGGAAATTTGATGATCTATTACTGGAACAAAGTGCAACTTTTGTGATTACGAAAAAATGCTTCTTCCATGACTTATGATGCACTAGAACTTTCTACTATAAAAACTGCACTCAAGTCAGCAATTGAAAAGTTGATGAACAAGTCTTGGAACGCAGCTCCTATAGCTAGGCCCCCGTTGGTGCGTTGAGTGGCATCGCTGTTGGCATTGTCAATGTTGGCGTAACTGACACAGCGAACGAAGATAGCAAAACGTCGACAGACGGACGCGCGCTGGCCGCTCAGTCGGAGATCATGCGCATGCGGCACTGTGGCCGACGGGGCTTTCGGCGTTTAGCTTGGCAACAGCTTTTGTGGCAACATGCAACAAATGCTACATCGCTACACAGCAGGTAGCCAAAACTTTAAAAGCAGCTGGTGTTGCTGCGCCCTGAATTCGAATTAGGCCAAATCGTAACAGTCGGTCAATTATTTATCTACATTAGTCACGTTAAAGTCATTTCAGTTGTAGCTAACTATTACTGTCTCGCGTGCAAAAATGACACAAACATGAGTGCCATAGGATTTTCATCACAAAACAACTGTACTTTGTACAAAAAAAGCTTCTCCATAATGTAGAAATTTACCCGAAGCAATTGTTCAATGTACTCTGCTGCATTACCTATAATGATGACATAACAATGAACGAACAAGCTTCGTTTAAGACTGCAAGAAAACAATAATTTTCGTAGTGAAAATTTTTTATCGATCAAGTGAATAACATCATTAACCTCAAGTTCAAGTCGACTCCACGAGCAGCATACAAAAGTAATAAGATGCATTGGATATATTTGCCGATGGTTGTAGCACAGAAAGCATCCGCTCTCAAATAAATGCACATTGAGTGGTTGCAAAAACGGGCATGAAAGGCGAACATTTCGTAACGTATTTTGCGAACGGAGATACCCCTCTTTGGTGTGCTGTGTAGCGCCCTAAGAGAGTAACTTACTCGAAGTGGTGAACACACAAAGGGAACGTTATAAACCACGAAGTTGTAGATTGAACACCGCATCTGCAGTTTGTTTACAAAAATGTAGCCAGAGTGTCACTCATTTTGTGCCATTCGAGTAAAGTGTGCAGTGTTCCAAAGTAGTCCGGAATGGGATCATGCGGACCTGAAGAAAAAACTGATACGCACTCACCAATGGTGGTGATCACAGTAAGCGAGTAGAGAAAGGCGCCCGAGAAGGACCATTGCTGTCCGCCCGTGCCGATCTCCTTGCCATCGTAGCCGTCCTTTACGGCTGCTATGAGGCGCGCCTGGAAGTCCAGGATCTCGTGCGAGACGGCGGCCGTCCAGTTCTCCTTGTAGAGCACGTTCAGGCGGTCGGTGATCTCCCAGAGGCGCGCCACGGTCTCTCGGCGCATGGCGATCACCTGGCTGGCCTTCTCCACCTCGTAGGGAGCCTCGAGCGCGCGGAAGGCGAAAGCGCCCAGGATGCTGTAGCCGACCACGAGCGCGCACAGACCCACGTGCGAGAAGAGAAACGCGGTGAACTTGCGGCAACACGACTTGCAGCGGTTCTCGGGCGGCGCCACAGCTGATGCGGCCGCCCCACCGGCTCCGTGGTGGTGGTGATGCCGGCGGGAGGACCGCTTGCGCTCCATGGGCTCCTCAGCGAGGCCCCCGCCGCCTTGCCGTCCATGAGCCGGCCAGCATGGCTGCGCACTGCTGCGGCCTCCGCCGCAGAGCGCCTACGCGCCTGCGCGGGGTAGTTCGGAGAGCGAGGCTGCAGCGACGTCCCCAAATTAACGAGCGCTCCCAGTAAAAGCGCCGGCCGAGGGGATCGCTATTGCAGCGCCGCTTTGCGGTGATCTTTGACGGAGTCGTGAGCACAAAAACGCGTGCTTCAATTTGGATGTCGTGGTGTGCACAACTGCCGTGATATGGCGCTGCATATGCTCTTGCGTCTATCGGCTCCGGCGAGCATCATTCTCGGAATTTCAGTTGTCGCGCTGTGTTGGCCAAAACCCATAGGGGCGCGCTCGCCGAACGAGAGCACGGAGGGAGCTCGTGACGTCAGCGGCCGTCGCCGTCATCCCCGGGCGCCAAGCCCGGAGGAGAAACGTGTAGCAGCGATCGGATCCAAAAGAACCTCCTCTCGGTCCCTATCTCTGGGTCGCGGGGCCGTACAAACAAACCGAACGCCTGGCGTGCGCTCCTATATATTGACATGAAAGGCGCACCCTTGAGCGGACTGAATGCTGGTCGGTCAAGAAAGAGGCAAGGTCCTTTAAACGCGCCAAAAGAACATCGGGTAGAAGCAAAAACCGAACGCGTGCCGGCGCATTGGAGAAGGAGAGCTCGAAAAATGACGCCTCGGACACGAGAGCGTCGGATGGCCGGTTGTTCGCGCACCACCTACAAGTAAATCTCATTCGGCAGTGCGCACTATTTATTCGAGAAATTTCGAACACTTCAAAGTCACACGCTCAAGTTTTATTTCTTTATTTCTTTGCATGTTTTGATGATGATGTTTGTGAAAGGCTCTAGAAAAAGCTTGGTTGAACAGTTCACGCACACCTTTTAATTTGGCATGGCAGATGCTTTAACGGCGCTTTCTGCCACATCCACCCAGATTCAAGCACTGTCAACCGTTACTGCGTGTATCTTTTCAACTATAAGAATATGTGGATAACTTTGTCAATAGGTCACATCACAAAGACGCCAATTGCGGGGGGGGGGGGGGGCGAGGGTATGCACGCGCTACGAACCCACCTATTGTACCAGATACCTTTGTGAGCCTATATACTAGAGGCATTTTTTTCCAGGATTGCCGTGTGGTGCACTGCCGAATGCTAAACCTTGTAATAGCACCTTCAATACTTTTAGGCCTTAATCCCCGAAATGTCTCGGCTGGTCGGCCTCTAATGTCTTCACGATGTACTGTAGTGACGACCATCCCAGACGGGTATGCGCCACAACAATTGGGTAAGTGCATCTATTCTCCACCGGTTCACAAAACATTAAGCTTGTGCGAATATTCGAACACTTTGAACATTTCAAGGAATCTTGCAGTATTACAATTCGCTTCGATTCGACTATAAATTAAATGAAATTTAGAAGTATTCGAAATGAACGAATAGCTGTATATGTGACCCTTTGTAAATTTGTTTCGTTGCAGTACACTAGTGCTAGACCGTCAATACATTTCTCCAAATAAATATTGAACAACTAGTAACCTCCTGTAAAGGTGGTTTCACTGAAGTATGACTGTGCTGAAGGAAGAAAACTCTCTTCTGAACGAAATCTGCGACGCCCTGAAGCCGCACTTCAACGTTAGATGAAAATATAACCCTCACAACGATTCACCATTTGTCCAGTTTAAAAGCTTGTCATGCAGTGTATTTGCTCTAAGTAGGGTAACTTATGTTACGAGTGAATGGGCGTATTCACTGGTGAGGTAAAATGGCAGGGGAAGAGAGCAGCGTACTTGCACGACTAGCCCAGTCCGCTCCACCCAACCACACACTCAAAGCGCCGTCTCCTCTACTCTTCTTCTTCTTCTGCCCCCCCCCCCCCCCCCCGTACACTCGCGCATCTTTGTTCTATTTTACGCGGGGGCAGAGTAAGCTTGCCGAGCGAGTTAAATATGCCTATGATAGAACTATTAGAGGCGGGCTACATGAACAACTTGCGTAACGCGGAACGCTGGTTATTAGCTGTCAGTCAGGCTACAACGTAATTCACATCACTTAGACGATCGTAATTCACATCACCAGTGGGCCGCAATAGCTCACGAGGCACTTCCGGTACAATCTTTTTCAGCGAACACGAGTCCACAGCCCAACGTAGCCACCAGGAGAAAAACCTACGGGGATATGCTTGGCAACGTAGCGGTTCTTGCTTTATTCTTGCGAGGACAATGTTCGAAGGCATGCTCGTACACGTGCATCTTCAGCCCGATGCAACGCTGAGCGATGAAATGATCTTCCTGTTGTGAGAAAGGCTACAGAGTCTCCACAAAGCTCTGAGGGTTTCATGCGTAATGCAGAAAAAAGCTTCAAGTTCTCTAGCTGCTTAGCAGTGCACTAGAGGTTGCTACGACTCACTCTTTGGTAATGTTTGAGCCAGTCTTCCACATCATCCTCCGGTTTTTCTACGAGAAAGTCCTTGGTGGACGTTCCGATGTGCCATAGCCAGCTTGCCCAGTGAGAAGAGAGTGTTGCTCATCAGCAGCAAGGTTGTTATTGCCTTCTCCTGAGTCCTCCTCGTCTGGTAGGTGCGGTGGAAAGACGGCCAAGCGTCTGCTCCATCGGTAGAGCTGGGTCGTCTAGGTCGATGTACTCAGCTCCTTCCATTGAAATTTATCGAGTGAATGAATTTATTTGAAGGTGAGGTGAAACGGCATGGGAAAAGAGCCGTGTGCCTGCGAGACATGTCCAGGAAGCAAGGAAGGAAGGAATGGCCTTGAAACTGTGGCAAAAGCCAACGCTGAGAAATTGGCCAAGAACCGGGTATTTCTGACGAAAAACTGTTAACTGGTCAACTCTCGGTTTTTAAATCATTGAAAAGGGCAAACATTTAGAGAAATGTACAGTTAGAAATAACGGATATAGAAACTGAAGCAGATAGTTTCACCAAACACAACAAGTAAATTAATAAAGCAATTTGAAAAAAAAGTAATTTAGGAGTAAAACTAGGTTCTACATTCTGAATCTTTTTGAAGCTTTATTAAAATCCTGCAAGGCATCGACAACTTTCCCCGTCAGTGAACCATAGGGACAAATCCAACTGAGCAAGTACACTTGAAGTGGTCAACTCCAATACTACGAGACGAAAGAGGTCAGCTAATGTGATTTTGCACAATACAGCGTATTTTTTACAATATATAAGATAATGTTTTGATGTCTCAGGGACTCCACAAAACCAACAATTGGAGGAAGCAGCCAGACCAGCTCTGTGCAAATAAAATTGAGATATGTAGTATGACGCCGCAGTTTTGTGATTGTGACTTCAACTGCATGCGTGTCACATATTTTACTGTTCCAACAATAATTTAGGTGTTGAAATTGCAATGTGTTTATTATGGATGGCAAAGCAAATTCTTCTAAGATCATTTTACTCCAAAATCTAGCCCCTATAAGGAATATAGATGCTGAAAGTATGTCAATAACTGGGCCATTTAATGATGACTTAGCTAATGCATCCACCATTTCATTGAGGAAAATTCTCTTATGCCCTGTACCCAAACCAATTTAACAAACTGTATATACGGTAGAACTAATGATATGAAGGTACACAGTACGTGGGAGTTGTCATTTGCACTGAGAGAAGCACAGCGACAGCGAATCATTTAAAATTATTGCTAAACTAGCTGGTGCAGTTAATTTGCAGAGAGCCAAAATTATCACAAAAACTCTGCTACAAATAATTGGTACAGAATCTGGAATTCGTAGAAAAAATTACCAATCTAGGATAGGGGCGAATATCCCATTCCACCTTTTTCTTCATTTTGCGAAGCATCTGTCGCAATGACTGTCCTTATTGATGAATGAACCAGATAATCACTGAGAATAGAATTTAAAGTGCGGTCTGACATTAGTTTCACTCGTTTTGGAAACATTTTCTCAAACGGTGTTTCGGGGGAACTGTTGCTATCACTGATCGGAGATACGGCACTTATTTCAACATTTGAGTTGTCAGGGCAGCTCTGTATATGATGAACTTGAGGCGTTTGAAATCTTGGTCAATAGGTTCCAAAGAACAACTCAGGCTGGGAGATAAAAACTGTTTCTGAACACCTTGCTGAGCAATAATACAGGTTTAGAAATTATTGTACTGCCAGAAACTTGAAACGTGAATCAAGAGATGGAAGTCTAGCTTCCCATCCGGTTCACCTAAGCACGCAATCTAAGTGCCGGCTTCCCTTTTCTTCCTCTGCCCCCCTAGCGCATTTCCTTTGTAATGTTCAAACATGTTTTAGAGGCTCTCACTTTAATTATGCTGATAGTCCATTCCTCCTACTTTCTAAATGAGTTTGAAATTCCTTTGAACTCAGAATAACAGCATTTTCCTGCGTCTTGCGTCACACTTAAAAAATATTTTGTACATAAGTTGAGTTATCATAAATATGTTATTTTTTCTTAATATATGGCGTATGCTATTCGAGTTTGATTTTGATCTATTCGACCAAATCACAATCTCCTTCGACTTTGCTTAGAGCCTACTATCTGTACCAAGCTACCGAAAATAAAGATAACAGCAGTTAGGCGAAAATACGTTTTCAACAGTGACCCAGATTTGTTCTTTCTCGATCATTGGCCTCGTTTTCATACAGCACAGATAATCCATGTACAAAACAAACTGGCAAGTATAAATCTCAACACTAGTGACGTAATTGCATCTGATAACTCACACCAGATTCTTAATATAGATAATGACGAGATCTTTCCTTCACAATCTAATTTTAATTCCCACAGATTTTTATATAACACGTTAGCAGATTTTTTGGAGCATACACAGACACGTAATAGGACAGCTGCAGATGGTTCCGTCAATGAGAAAAGGGCAGGCGTAGGAATAGTCTTCCAATCGCTTGGCTGGTCATTTGCCCAGAAGCCACCCGATTTCACTCTGTATTTTGAAGCGGAGCGCATAGCAGTCATCATGGCACTGCGAAAAATTCCGGTGAACGAGAACATGACAGTAATAATTACTGATTCGCTCTTGGTATTCATAGCTCTTACTACTTTTCATACGTGTCATGCCATCAGGATGTTACGATCTTTAGTTCCATCTCAACTGAAGTACCTGGAATGTGTATGGGTTCCAGGTCACTGTGGGTTGACACTAATTTCTTGTTAATTATATTTTGTGTCTTGTTAATTTAATAAATAGGCACTAAATCATAAACGATGCACAATACGGTTTCCAGAAAAAGAAAAGCACTGAGCTAGCTTTGTTTTATGTCATGTTCAAGTTTTATGTTATGTTCAAGTTTTATGTTATGTTTTATGTTCGAGAAAAGGCAGCAGTAGCAATTTCTTCTGATTACCTCGGTTGGTCATTCTCAGTAAGGCTACCTGACTTCACTACAGTTTTCGAAACTGAGCTCTTCCTCTTATTTTGGCGCTCCGAAAACGGCCTTCAATTGAAGACAGGGCAATGATCATTACCGACTCTCGTTCGGTGTGTACTGCTCTTGCAGCTGCAGAAAGAAATTACGGCATATTCACGGGGTGAATGATGACGAATGGGCGAAGCTCCGGAGGGATTCATCGGTAAACTGTGAATCTTCCGTGTAATTCGCCCAGTCGATCATCATGTAAAGACGTGAGAAACGCTGTGTGTGTATATACACAAATCAACTTTTATTTGTTCTTAGACGATGGATGGCTTGCGATGTCCCTTGCCTCGCGCGCTCGCACATCGGGATTCTGTCTGCGAGCGCGCACTGCTGCCGCCTTGCGCTCTCTCCGCTGTGCAGCCTTATCCATCCGGCGACTCCGAGCGCGCGCCAACAGCGAACGGATTTTATTACAACGCTCCCCCTAGCGTACGTCGCCACACTAAATGGAACGATTGTCTTCAACCAATGACACGCGCCATATGTGACATCATTCCTATTTTATAAGATCTCGCGTCTTTCATCAACTACAAGTACCGCTTTCTAGTTTATAACATCTTGCATCTTTTCATCATCAGCTACAAGTACCACCATCTAGTAAACACTACAAGAACTAAACGAGAGGTGGCTACATACAGGAGACGGTACCGCCATCTAGTGAACACTGCAAGAACTAAACCAGAGGTGGCTACATACAGGGGACGGTACCGCCATGTAGTGAACACTGCAAGAACTAAACTAGAGGTGGCTACATACAGGCTACAGGGGACGCACAGCCCACGCCCTAAGGAGCTTCGCCCCTAAAATAAAGAGCCCTAGTGACAATGCACACATTAGTTCCACCCCAACTGAAGCTCCTGAAGTTAGTATGGGTTCCAGGCCACTGTGGCATACAGTTTAATGAAATGGCCTATTCATGAGCTCGATCTTCGCTTGATGGTCCTCTGATCTCGGTACTACCAGAATTAGGACACAGAGTGTCGATCAGATATAAAAAATTGGCTATGATACGGACATGATTGAAAATATTACGAAATGAACTGACTATCAGCACCTAAGATACCCCTGGAAACCTCAGTGGGGTCAATCTAAAAAGTTAAAACCTATTTTAACCAAATTTCGATGTCGTGTCTCTTCACTAAACTTTTAACTACACAGAACTGGACTGGTGATATCTCCCCTGTGCCCATTCTGTGAAGAAGCAGAAACAATAGAGCATAACTTCATATCATGTAAAAACTATTCATTATTTGGAAAAGACTTCTAGTTGTTCCGTGTTCCACCGTAGGCTTGAAAAATGAACTGCAGATAATGTTCTCAGTTTCAGTGCCTCTGGCTTGGCACATTGCCAAAAAAACGTATTCGATGCCATATGCAATTTATTTCAAAAATCTAAGCGCATATCAGTAGAATGCCTGCCTAAATATATTTGTGACGAATACTTTTGATAAGATTAATGAAAGTCGCACAATCATTTGACTTTAATCAGGTGAGATAAACTCAACTGTCTGGTCTACTAAAACTTTCAGTCTTCTAATAAAGTATCATCTCACCTTTTCTATTGTTGATTCATTTTTCTTTTATTTTTCTTTAGTTTATCATAATTTTTTTTCATTTTATTATTCTGTCTTATTATTTTTTATTTTTTATTATTTTTGTTCTTTTAACAATAGGCTCTCAATCATTATCACATACAGGCTACTACTAGATTTCATGGCCAATATCCCGGAGTGGGTATGTGCCAGTACATACAGGCAACAAACAAACAAACAAGCTGCCCTTCGACGCAGTCTTTCGACGACTTTCGCGGAGCTGAAACGCGCTTGGGTACCAGCCCGGCTTCAGACTTGGCGTGCCTCTTCAAAGAAATCTCTCTCAAAACACAGCGTGGTTTCACGTAACTGGACCTGCAACACTCTTTCCTTCATACTTTTCTAGGCTCAGTTTTTTAGCTCGAATGT
The DNA here is from genome assembly GCF_043290135.1 of Rhipicephalus microplus. Lineage (NCBI taxonomy): Eukaryota > Metazoa > Arthropoda > Arachnida > Ixodida > Ixodidae > Rhipicephalus > Rhipicephalus microplus. The sequence continues at coordinate 269,887,997 of NC_134702.1, read as the reverse complement.
CACTCGTCGATTGCCTCAATCAGCACGCACTTTATCCGGGCTGACAAATCCTCACCTGGCTCCATGGCTTCTCGTATGGGGCGCTGGGACGTTTGTGTCACATGCACCACAACTCCAAGTGTCATCCAGAATTCTCTCTTGACAAGCACTTCTCGCGCATACGATGCCTCCCAAGTGAACTTACAGAAACGCACTCTTCGTGAACCGCGTCAGAGCAGAGCTGGCACAGTAAGTTACGAATGGTTGAGACTCTGTTTGTAGCATTAAGAAGTGATGTGATACTTGCTTTTCAAGTAAATTGCCCACGACGTCTGGCAATGTTCCCTCCAATTTCACTTTTAGCAAGGACACTGCTGATAGCAGAGTAATCCATTCATGCCTAAACTACACTCGCATCTCAACAGCAACGACGACCTGCATGACAAAATCCGAGCGATTGTGCGGGAAGAGCTGCGCGAGCTAATACCTTCGCCACAGCCTCAAGTTGTTTCGATCACCGACATTGTGCGAGATGTACGGCAACCGCTTCGTGTTCCCCAAGCACCACTGCTCGAGCCGGAAGCTATGAGCTACGCCACTGCAGCGCTCCACTACGCTCCTCCCCGCCCACGTCAGGAAGCTGCCCCACCGCATTTCCGCAGTCAGACACCACCACCCCCACCATCATCGACGTCCTATCGACCTCCTGTAGGCCAGCGCTACGCTTCTAGGAAGACTGGCGTCTGGCGCGCCCCTATAGCCACCGCCCGCTGTGCTACCACCGTGGTGAAGCTGGGCACGTGTACCGCCGCTGCCAGTACCACCAAATGGGACTACGTGGTTTCGCCATCGATGTGCCGCGTCCACAGTGAGGAGAAAGACCACGTGACATCGCCGACTATCTCACCAGAACGCAAGGAACACCCGAGGATCTTCTAGTTCACATTCACCCGGCCGCTACATGTGACCGCACCGTCGGCAGTACACTGGCCCAAGCCGGGGCCGGTCACCTAGCCAGTATCAGGAAAACTAAGGACAGCAACCGATGGAGGTGTGGTTGCTGTACGAAGAACTGCCGTAGATCCCCCACCGCCGACGACGACGACGCCACGACGAAACTTCAAGAATTCCCCATCACATCGACGTAGCCCCGACGTTCCAACTTGGCGACCAGAGAAGTCCTGATTACGCAACGTCAAAACAGTGGTGCAAACCATCATAGCCGTAGTCTGACGCTGCGACCCAACCGCAACGCCCGGTGACGAACTAGCGACCTCAATATTCTCATTGATGGCCACAACTTCACAGCTCTCGTCGACACAGGAGCCGACTATTCCGTCATCAGTGGGACTGTCGCCGTGAACTTGAATACAGTTAGGACCGCTTGGGAAGGTGGGCCGGAAATCCGTACAGCCGGATGTCACCAGTAACACCAACGGGAATCTGTGCAGCCGAAAACGACCATTACCACTCGAATTTATCCCGCAAGCTTCGTCGTACTGCGGCATCGCTCGGGAGATGTTATTCTTAGAATGGAATTCCTGAACCTCCACGATACGGTGATTGACCTGAAAGCAAAGTCAATCACACTATCCACAGAAAGCGCACTACCCCCCCGCACGCCATCAGAAAGCCGTGCCCTGAATGTATATCTCATCGCAAGTCCAAGTATTTTTTTTACGTTCCTGCTTTTATTTTGGTCCGATTGGCGAATAAAACCATGTAAAATGCTGAATTTTTCTTATTTAGATCATTGCAAAGAGGTACTATTTTGCCTGCGACAGAAGCATTCTAGCATTCCTGCTTCCGTAGACGCGTATATTGTTTAAAACTGGGCTAATTATTGTTATTCAATTACATTGCCCTGCTATCGTTAGAGGTCGCACTACTATTTTATTACGTACCAATATTTATAAGGTGGTCACTTATGCTCTAAATAAATAAGTGCCGTGATCGTGTCCCTTTGTGTTGTGACAAGTAATTTTGTTGCAATATCGTGAAGAGCTACGATTAGCCGACCTACATTCACTCCTCACGTCCTTCGCAGCAAAAGCGCTTGAGTTATCATCGTCCCCATTTTTCGTCATCTGTCTTTTGATTAAGTTTTGGTAGCACAATGGTAATATCAGTATCGTGTTCACTTATAGTAATCTCGACTGCATCCAAACCAAAGGGTCGTACATGCGGCTGAACGGCGTCTTTCAGAAAACCAAGTATTTGTTGAGGTAGACTACTGAAAAAACCGCGCAGTGTTTCATACCAGATGCACAGAACTCTGAGTGCGTGCGGCGTTCTTCTTCCGCAAGCAAAAGATCTTTATACTCCTTTTTACATTCCCCAACATAGCCACTCAACACCGTAAAACTCACAGTGTGAATGGGTGACCATGAGTGACCAAAGCGAACTTGTAACCAGCCCGGAGTCGTCGCCGAGCCGGTGACGTTCAGTCAAGATGTAGTCCAGGCTCCCTCCCTGTCTCCTGCTTCTGCAGCGTGATGGGAGGTAGTTGGGAGGAGAAACCGGGGAGGCCTCGCGGGCGAGTGCGAAGCGTTGTACGCTTTGAAAGCGCGGCTTTAGCGCAAGACTTGACAGCGTCGGCACATTAAGAGAAGAGAGCAAGACAGTCATGATGAACGCCGAGTTTGGTCGGCTCAGCCACCGTTCCTCTCCATCGTGTGTTATTTCTTCGTAACGCGCTCATGCTGTGGCGTTTGCATAATTACCTTGCGTACATGCGTCACTGGCATTCTGCACAGGAGATAGAAAATTTCGGAATTCAAGTCAGAATGAATGTTTGATTCAATTGTAGCGATTTATTAATTAGGTTGCCGACGGGTTACGGTTCATACACTTAATGCTATGTGAATGCTGTAGTTTTTTCCTGTTAGAGAAAGTGACGTCAGTGTCATGTTCTCCCGAGGCAGCACATAGACGAGGCTCAGTTAAAATGCCGACTGGGCCATGCAGCTGGCAGTAAGTTTATTTCAATGATTATGAGAGCGATCAAAGGCACCACCGGTGGCGCTATGTGAAACTGCTTAGGCTGATGGCAGCAGCATAACGCTCCTTTCCCCCTTCCCAAAAAGAAACACAAGGAGCGAAAGAACAAAAAAGAACAAGTGCTACAATGGGCCAGCAGAGAGTTCAGCTTGACTACGGGGGCACATAACGCATAACAGGTTTCCGCACTCGTGAGCTGCGGCGATGTGGAGTCTGAGAAAGGGCATCTGGCTTCGGGGCATCCACCGGAACACTGGCACAACCACACGGATCACTGGGGACACATCTGTCCTCGAATGCCCCAGACGAAACACCCGTAGTCACAGCAGCACCAGTGTTCTGTGTTGGTGCGTAAGACGTGTTAGCACCTGGAGCATCCATAGGCGCAGCTGGTTGCTGGCTTGAAGAATCTGGAAGGTCTGTGTGGCAGCGGCCAGAGTATTCTGACAGCTCAAGTTGCTATGGCACCGCTCGCACATGATCATGGCGCCATGTCTATCGGCAGCCTTCTGGTAATCTTATCTTTACCGCATACACTTTGTCTGCCCCTAGCGTGGCCGGTACCTAGAAAGGACCTGGACGAAAATTACGAGCGAAAACAGTCGTTTTTGGTGGTGTGACTACGGCTCCTGCCGATCCTCTGTTGACCCAGAGACTCTGAGAGATCTGTTGAGACATCACCATGATCCGTAACTCAGGTTGTAGTAAATCCAATTCCGTTTTCAACTTCCGGCCCATGAGAAGTTGAGTGGGACTACAACCTGTTACTTCATGCGGAGTGGTCCGGTATGTGAGCGCGATTCTCGCTATGTGTACGTGCGAATCATCCTCTGGCTGTGCTTTCTCCAGCTTCTGTTTAATGACCTGTACTGCACGCTCCACTGCACCATTGGAGGATGGGTGATAAGGTGGTGCAAGAATTTGTCGGAGGCCGTTTCTACGCAAGAACACCTTGCATTCCCTCACGAAGGCTGCATCATTGTCAGATACGACTAGATCAGAGAGTCCATGAGTAGCGAACATTTTTCGCAGGCAACTATCAGTGGCTGCAGTCGACGGGCTAGATACGGGGAACACTTCTATCCACTTCGATTATGTGTCAACCTTAGTGGTCCAGCATAGCCTACATGAATCCGGGACCGCTGCCTCTCTGGGAATTGCCATGGATTCATTGGCACCCATCTCGGTAATTACAGGTTTTCTTGACAGGTGCGGCATGCTTGCACCACTGCCGTGACGTCATCATCTATGGCTGGCCACCAAACATGGCTACGGCCCACTGCTTTCATTTTCGCCACTCCTGTATGTCCTTCATGTAGCAGTCGCAACACGTCGACCTGCATAGACGCGGGCACAACCACCCTGCTTCCTAGCACAATGCAATCACTCTGCACATTCATTCCATGTAAACGAGTGACATACTCTTTCCATGGAGCTTCTAGGGGAACTACCCTATCAGCCCAAAGAGCTTCACGAAGACGTGACAGCAGCGGGTCTTTGCTCGTAGCGTCCGCAATAGCTTGCTCTGACAGCACTCTGGGGTAAAACCCTTGAAGCATAACAATCTCCGGTGGGTTCTCAATTTGAAAATCAGCTATTGGAAGCGGTAGTCGGCTCAAGGCATCGGCGTGTGGAATGTGACCACTAGGTTTGTACTTCAGCACATAATCATAGCCCAACAAGAAGCGTGCCCAGCTTAGTAACTGAGGCGAGCAAGACTCTGGGATCGGCCTGTTTGCCGCCAGAAGCCCCAAAAGTGGCTTGTGATCGGATGCTATTTCGAATCGATGTCTCCAAAGACGCTGCTTGAAACTTGCTACCCCGAACACAACTGCTAAGGCTTCTTTAACGAGATGGCTGTAGTTTCTTTCAGCTGTGGCCAAGCTTCTGGACGCGAAAGCGATTGGCCGCTTTTCTTCCGATGCTTCCCGCTGGGCTAGAACTGCGCCAAGACCATATGGCAACGCATCAGTTACAAGCACTGTAGTTTTCTTTGGGTCAAAGTGCGCCAATGTCTTCGCAGATTCTAATAGCTGCTTACTTTCATGGAAGGCCTCCTCCTGAAGTGGTGCCCAGGTCCATAGTATACCTGGTACCAATAGACCATTCAACGGATTGAGTACCGCTCACAAGCGAGGGATGAACTTCCGGTAGAAATTGATCAACCCCATAAAGCTTTGCAGAGTTTTCACGTATTGTGGCCTTAGTGCATAGAGGATGGCTTTCACGTTCCTGGGGCTGGGATGCAAGTCTTCAGTGGTGATGACGTGTCCTAAGTACTCAACGCGGTCTTTCATAAATCGCATTTTGCTGGCATCAGGCGCAAGCCGGCCCCTTGGAGGCGCTTGAGAACTTGGCTCACGTTTCTGCAGTGGTCCTCGTCAGTGTTTCCTGTCACCAGGATATCGTCAAAGTACACAACGACGTGAGGAAGATGGCTCAGCAAGTTTTCCATTTTCCACTAGAACAACGCGGGCGCTGAAACTACACGAAACGAGAGCCTCGCAAATGGAAACAAGCCTTTCATTGTGTTGATAGTAACTAGCTCCTGCGACTGCGCATCGAGCTTTATTTGCTGGTGAGCGTCCTGCAAATCCAATTTTGTGAACTTCTTTCCGCCACACAGTTTGGCGAGCAGCTATTCAATCCTGGGAATAGGATAACATTCAGTCATTCTGACGGGGTTGACAGTGACCTTAAAATAACCACACACGCGTAGTCTACCATCTTGCTTCACCACCGGAACTACTGGTGCGCACCACTTGAACGTCTTCACAGGGCATAGGTTGCCTTCGCGCTGTAACTGCTGCAACCCTTCGACATACCTGTTAACAAGCGCGAAAGGCACTGGTCGCGCCTTGAAGAAATTCGGTCTGGCACTTCCTTGCAGTGATATCGTGGCCAAAACTTCCTTCACTGTACCTAGATTGTCTGAATAAACGCCGCTGAATTGTCCGACCAGGCCTTCAACGTGGTGATTGTTTTCACGTCTAACGACTTCAAGATGGTAATACCGAAGGCTTCCATCTAGCCCTTTCGGATAAGTGTCGTGCACGCTCCGTTCACAACTAATAACAGTAAAGTTGCCTCTTGCGCACCCACATTTTTCAGGGCTAACATTTTCCCCAATACTGCCGACAGCTCTCCGGAATAGCTTTTGAGCCGCACATCAGTGTGCTCCAACGGCTCTCCGTGGAAGAGAGCGTTAAGTTTCGCGTCGCTTATTATAGAAACACTGGAACCGGTGTCAAGTTGCATCACAAGCGGCACGTTATTGACACGAGCTTCAATTTTTATTGTTTTCGGTCTGGTGGCACGAAGAGGCCACAAAGTGTATTCCTCACCTTGTCCCGGCTTTGTTTCAGAAAGGTCGTTCGTGTTGCGCACGGAGCGGGAGCCCGTCCCATTCCTTCCGTTACTCGCAGCTGTCTTGCAAACCCTTGCGAGGTGGCTCTTCTTACTACATTGGAAGCAGGTAGCGTTGCGGTGTCGGCAGCGCGTCGTCCGGTGTCTGCCACTGCACCAGGCACACATCACCTCCGCCATCTTCCTTGTCGGCTGCTCTACGAAGCTTGCTGACTGTACCATATCTGCAGAAACAGACAGAGTGCCAAGCATGTGCGAGTCTTGTGCGGTTTGTATCGACATGACAAAATTTTTCATCGTTTCCAGGTTTAAATCTACACTTTCCAAAAGGCGAGTCTGCATTCCGGCATCGTGGATTCCGCAGACATTCTAGTCACGCAACATTCGCTCGCGCACTGCGTCAAAGTTGCAATCGTCTACTAGCTTGTTAAGTGCAGCTATGTAGTCACTGACAGCCTCGCCTTCATGTCTTTTTATCGAAAAAAATTTGAAGCTTTCGACCACATCCGAAACTTTGGGCTTGAAGTGTGCGCCAAGAGCCGTGAAGATAGCTGCAAGTGTCGCATCACTCGGTTTTGTAGGCGACAGCAGATTCCATAGCAGCGAGTACGTTGTTGCTCTGCAACCTGTCAAGAACACCGTCTTTTTTTCCTCAGCCACATCGTTCACCGTGAAGTGATATTCGGACCACTCGTGCTTTCGTCGAACGCTTTCAGTCTGCCCACGGATGACATTCTTATTGATTCCAGGCGTGGGTGCTTTCTGCCGTGCCCAACTTCCAGAATATATCTCTCGTCGCCAGTTGTAATGTTCTCCCGAGGCAGCACACAGACAAGGCTCAGTTCAAATGCTGACTGGACCATGCGGCCAGCAGCAAGTTTATTTCAATGATTACAGGAGAGATAAAAGGCGCCATCCCGTGGTGCTATGTGAAACTGCTTAGGCTGATGGCAGCAACGCAACAGTCAGGTCTTGTTTCTTTCATTTATTTAAGGAATATCTCATACTGATGCGTACCCTCCTGCACATTAGATAGCAAAAAAAAAACTTAGGCACGGGATGCCACCATGTGCAGTGGTAGTGTCAACGGTGCCGCCGACGCCGGATCTGAGAGCACGTGCGATTATAAAACGCTCCACATTTAATATGAACAGACAGCCCAATACACAAGCGAAATCAGAGTACCACATTCGGCGCTCACGGGTTACACGCAAATAAATGGGTCACTTTCTTGTTCCTTTCGTGGAACTACCCCTGAATAATATTAAACGCTGCTTGTAAAATTAATACAGGCGCGCTAACGTAATAGAGCTGTGATGCGTAGCGCGACGTCGTCTTATTGCTTTTAGGAACAAAGCATTTTGTAGCATGACTTGGTCGGTCGTCTTTCTATCCAGCGTAGCCAGCATCTCCACGGAGTGAATGATATGATGAGTCGGGCAAAGCGGCCATCCGTCTGATGCGTGCTGTAGTGTGATAGAAGTCGACGGACGTATCGACGAACGAATGCGCAGATGAACGAGTGGATGGATGAACGCTTCACCCTACTAATCATTTACCCCGTGCATATGCTGTGATTTTGTTTATTTATCCTTCGCGCGCCGAACACCGTTTTGCTTGTCATTGACAAGTCCTACAGAACGTGCATGCCTCATCTATAGGGAAGATCAGTTGTGGCAAGCACGGCGGGACGGTCGGCGTTTCTGCCTAAAAAGCGAAGAACGCTTCTGAGAAAACCACGTCTTAGCGCAACTGTGCTAATACTAGGGCATCTGCCAGCATTCTCGAAACAGCATTACAATTAATAGCGGCGCTAGTTCAATGACAGCTAGAAGAATCCATTCAATGAAGTGGAAATAGTAATCCACGTACGTAGAACTCTGCACTCATCTGACCTCGCTTGCGGATCGTGCTCTCATTTTTCTTTCTTCATCCACCGATGCCCCCTCCTCTTCTATACAGGCCGCGAATTTCGAAGTATAATATCGAGGCCATGGGGACCTCTTGCAGAGGCATCACAATTTCAACTGCTCTAACATGAGTAGCGCCAATATGCAGCAAAATAAAAACCTCATTAGAAAATAACATGCCCGAGCATTGACTTTGCCTCTCGTACTCCTTGACCCGACATTTCCAAACAAACGCAAAGCTATACAAAAGCGCAAAACCATTTTTTCTCGTCACACAAAAGCTTCGCCAACAGCTCGGTAGCCTTATCGATGGATAGATAGATGTGGCTGTGCCCTTTATATCGGGCGGTGGCTAACGCCACCTAGCCGTAATACTTAGTGAACAAACCATTAAATTTATCTTTTTTTTAAATAGTGAGGTTGAGGATTCGTATTTTGCACTGAAGGGTTTAATTTTCAGTCGTGCCTCGACTTTAGCCACTAATTCGATAACCTCCTTCTGGTTAAGTCTACTCGCCTAAAGTCTATTTTGCCCTCCCTGTCCCTAAACACCAGTGCTTTGAAAAATTCTGTGCCATCATCCTAAACTATAGGGTTAAGCGCTTTACAGAACATTATCAAGTGTTCGGCAGTTTTTTCTTCCTCTCCACACGCACTGCATACTGTGTCTACCCCTTCGTATTCCGCCCGATATGTCTTGGTTCGCAATACTCCCGTCCTGGCCTCAAACAGTAGAGAACTACCCCGAGTATTATCATAGATCCTTTCCTTTCTAATTTCCTGCTTAAAAGTTCGATAGGTCTCTAGTGCGGACTTCTTAATCATGCTGGTTCTCCACATGTCAGTCTTCGTTTCCTTCACTTTTTTCTTAACCGATAGTTCTTTTTGGTTTGGCCTCCTGCTGTTTTCCAAGTATTTACCAGTCAATTTCCTGGTTCGCTTCCTCCATTTCGTATCGACATTCTTCATGTACAAGTAGCTGAAAATCTTCCTAGCCCAACGCTCCTCCCCCACTTCTCTCAATCGCTTCTCAAATTTTATCTTGCTGCTGGCTTCCCTGCCCTCAAATGATGTCCATCCAATATCAGCTTGTACTCCCTGATTTGGTGTATTCCCGTGAGCTCCTAAAGCAAGCCTACCTATTCCACGTTGCTTAATTTCAAATCTTGCTTGAACTTCTCATCTCACGCACAAGACCGCATTGCCGAACGTCAGCCCAGGAACCATGACCCCTTTCCACATTCCTCTCACCACATTATACCTATTGTAATTCCAATATGCCCTATTTTTGCATCACTGCTGCATTCCTGTTACCTTTAGTCGTCACGTATATTTCGTGTTCCCTTGGGTACTCGGTACCATTGCTTATCCATACGCCCAGATATTTGTATTTATCTGTTATCCCTAGCGTGACCTCCTGTATTCTAAACTCACTACCTTCGTTATCATTGAAAATCATGACTGCTGATTTTTTCTCACTGAATGTAAAATCTAACATATCTCCCTCATTACCGCAGATGTCCATCAATCTCTGCAAATCTTCCTTGTTGTCGGCCTTTAGCACTATGTCATCTGCGTACATTAATGCTGGTAATGCCTGATCAATGAGTTTTCCTTGTTTGACTAAAGAGAGTTTGAAGCCCAGTCTACTTCCCTTTAATTTCGCCTCTAATCCTTGTAGGTACATCATGAATAATAAGGGTGACAGGGGCACCCCTGCCTAAGCTCCCGTTTTACCTTTGCAGGCTTGAATACCTGTTTTTCCCACTTTATAACTACCTTGTTACCTTCATAGATATCCTTTAAAAGATTAGTGACTACATGTTCTACGCCTAGTATGTCCAGTATTCCCCACAATTCCTCTTGAACCACGCTATTGTACGCTCCCTTCATATCCAAAATTGCTAGCCACAGGGGCCTGTGTTCCTTTTCTGCTATTTCGATGCACTGCGTCAGTGAGAACAGATTGTCGTCCAACCTCCTATGTTTCCAAAACCCATTCGGCAGTTCCCCCAGCACCCCCTAATCCTCTATCCATGCCTGCAGTCTTTCCTTTATAATCTGCATCGCCAGCCTGTAGACCACTGATGTCAGTGTTATAGGACGATAATTGTTTATGCCAGCATTGTCCCCCTTTCCTTTATAGATCATGCTCATCCTGCTAAGTTTTCATCCATCGGGAACTTCACCATCGATTATTACCTTGCTCACTGCCTCTCTCAAAGCCTGCTTAGACTTCGGATCTAATGTATTTACCAGCATAATTGGAATGCCATCTGGGCCTATATATGTACTACTAGGTGCCCTTTTCTCAGTCCTTTCCCACTCTCGTAGTGAAAATGGAGCCATTGCAGCCGAAAGCCGGAAGAGAGAGCGCAGTGGTAAGGAGAAAAGAGAGGGCCATGCCCCCCTCTGGCAACACACGCTCTCCGTGCGATTGGGATTGGCCGGAAAAGAGGCTATGACCCGCAGAAGCTATGACCCGCAACGCAGGTTGCAAGACACTGCCGGCAGTCATGCCGGTGTAGCGGATTGTGAAGATGGACTTGTGCTTGCACGGACTTTTCATCTGTGTGTGTGGCCGAATCGTCGTACTCGAACAGTTTGATCATACCTGCTGACGTTCCAGTACACTTTATTTTATTCCGCTTGTTTCCATCATGTGTAACATGAAAATATTTTCGTCATTGAGAGTTATATCGCCCTCACCTCGCTTTGGCGTTTATCTTCGCTAAGTAGTCCAGATGTTAAAGGATTGTTAAAGGAATTTGCACTATGTGAAGGCTAATATTAGTTTCTTTGTTGCGCGAAAAACTCTGCAATTTTATATATGCTGCATGGTACGCAGGAATCTGTTGCCGGCAAAATATAAGACTGGGCAGCATATTTATTTGAGAACACAACACGCGCAGCCACTGAACAGCCTACGCTGCATCAGGAAGGAGTTCTGCTTTATTAACTGTCCAGCATGATTGAAACAAATGACCCCACTTTAGCAGTATGCAATGGTGATTGAGTGAAAGTTATAGGGTCATTTAACGCAAAAATTTCCAGCCATTTTGCTGGCCGTAGCAAATGTCTAAAAAAAGTGCTGCTGATTTAATGCATTGGAAACAGTGAATTGCTAGAATATTTCGGTGGTGAAAATTGTTTTGGTCGTGTGGGTGCCTTTTCAACTTCCCAGAATGTTATCTGGGTGTGTGTGTGAAAAAATTTAAAGTGCCGATCCTTCTTTCTATACCAAGTTTGGTGTACAGTACTCTCGGATTCAAACGGGAAACTCGTAGCGTGAGGCCACCGGTGCATGTGCCACCGCTCGTGGGCGCTCGCAGAGCCAGGATGTTGCATTGCGGTATAGAGTGAGGGATAGAACACATACACATCAAGATTAGTCCTTCCGGTCGCTGAATATGCGAGATTTAGTTCACAAAGTGCACACTGTCAGCGTTGTGATGCAAGGCCCGAGCGCTTTCGCATGCATGCAGCTCGAATCAAGTGCACAGTGTGCACTAATCAAGCAGGCGATGCTCTCGATCGGCGCCCTTCGACGATGAGGCACGTAGGCTGCGCAAGTACGATATGGGATACAGCTAAGATGTAGCGCCCGACGTGTGCTCGTAGGCGTGACAAACAGCTGCACAAAAGCAATGTGGCAAGCTTTTTGTCGCGATGAAAAGAAAAAGCAGCAGCCGCAGGCCTGTTGACGTGAAGAATTAAAGCAATGACTTTGTATTTCGACGTTTTGCCCCGAGCACCCATTATTGCGGCTATTCTGCGTGGCAATTTTTGTAAAGCTGCTGGCCACGGTAGAACGAGCGATATTCTGCCATATTTATTCAACAAGAGGCCACAATTCGCCCGAGCGACACTAATGCACATGATTTCCATGTTTCATGAAAGCAAGACTGCCGCTCATTTTCTTTCTCGTCGAGCCAAAAAAGCCTGAAGAAAACTTTGAATGTTTTATGGAGATGTTTATCACGTATACGAACACATGCTAGGTGCAATCTTCTAACTTAATGTTGTGATTGATTGATCGATATGTGGGGTTTAACGTTCGAAAACCACCATATGTATATGAGAGACGTCATAGTGGAGGGCTCCGGAAATTTTGACCACCTGGGGTTCTTTGACGTGCACCCAAATCTGAGCTCACGGGCCTACAATATTTCCGTCTCCATCGGGAATGCAGCCGTCGCAGCCGGGATCGGATCCCGCGACCTACGACTGAATGTTGTGTCGTACTTGCGCAGTATGCGTACCGCATCACCTAAGCGCGCAGAACGAGATGGTCGTGTGCTGGCGCTGCTATAAAAGTAGTGCGCAGTGAGGAGCTAGTGCTGTCGACATGTGAATGTGCGTGAGCCTTGCAGCGCCACGCTGGCAGTGTACACAAAGTGAACTACAGGCCGAAACTTTGGCGACCGGAAAAGTAATTCGGCTCCGTAGGTGTTCTTCTCCTCGCTCTATACCACAATGCAACTCATTGGTTCTACGCGCACCCACAAGCAGTGGCACATGTGCCGTCGGCCACAAGCTCCGAGTGTCCTGTTTCATTACGTCAGTATTGTGCATGTTAAGTAAACAGGCTTATGTAAGGTGTTTGAAGCTCAGTAGGATTAATACACTTTTAGGCCACATTCGCCTCCAATAATTTTGCCATAATGTGTTATGCTTGCATTTTCCTATTGCGATACTGCGCTTTGTATGAATATCTGACCTGTAAATACTTACTTCACCGAAAATATATTTTGAGAAAAAGTCATTTATGTACATCTCAAGCTGTTAACATCTACGAGAACAGATCACAATTTTCACAGAACTGTCATTTTTGTCCATATTGAGACGCGATTTGCATCATGTGGTTGTCTAATTGAAAATCACCTTTTGCCTAAATCAAAAGGAAATATACGGTTCTTTGAATGCGACAATTTTCATCATTATAATTTGTATTTTAAGAAAAAAATATTTTTCGAATTTTTTTTATTTACGGCAATGGGGAACTTTAAAACGTCCGCTGCCATATGACCAGATTGGAGTGATAGCTGCCGATGGGGAACTAAAAAATTGTTTTTGGGCAAAGCTCTTTAGGCCGCGGGTCATTACCTCCTTCGTAGTCATAGCAGCATAGAGTGTAGCCACTTCGTTAGTTGCAAAATAGATGGCGTTAGTGGTTTTCGCAGCATATACACTGACAGAATGATGATTAGTGGGACGAATCATCTGTTCGCACGTTCGTGCTTTCGTCCGTCAATCTTCGCATCTGGTTGTCCATCCGTGCTTCCGTTTGCTCGTTTCTCCGTGATTCCGTCCGTCTTTCTGTCCATCCATACTTCCGTTGTTCTGTTTTTGCGTCCGTTCGTGCGTCTGTCTGTGAATTCAGAAGGATGGAGCCTTCGCCCCCCTCATCATTCACTCCTGGATATGCAGATTTTTTTCCTTGGAACATGAATTGTTACAATAAAATTTGGCACATCAAAAGAACTGTTTATTTTCTGTTGATTTAGGCACAAAGAGGATTTGAATTAAACCACCACATGGTGCAAGTTGCGTCTCAATATGGACGGAACGACTATTTTGTCAAATTCGTGATTTTTTCGCGTAAAGTTTTATAGCTTGAGAAGTCTAAAACATTTATTTTTCTCAAAATATTCGAATACCGCTAGGGCGCCACAGAGTGCACACTCATACCTCATCGCTCCGTGATTATCCTACGTTTTTTTTTTTTGCGGACTTTCAAATGTTTTGTGAAATCTGTCTCTCTAGTTATCGAGGGAAGTTGTGATGACCTTCCTGGTCTGGTCGTTTTCCGGTCATTTTTGGTGGTCTGTGAAGCCACGTCAGTGGCGAATCAAAGCCTAAATAGAACACATACGAGACCATTGCCCTGCCGCCTAGGCGGTAAGGTGAAGTAGGCTTGACGTGTCGGCGGACTTTTTCGAAGACCTCCGCTATTCATCAGAAACGTTGGAGGCCCCCTTAGGCGTAAATGGAAGTTGTACAAGTCGAAGGTCAGGAGTTAGATCTTGACGAGTTCCGCGAGGGCTCGGGATGATGTGAAATCAAAAGACATGGCGAAAAGCTTCAGCAAGGACAGCAGCACACGGCTACTACATTATCCACGGAAATCTCAACAGCTTCCGGGACAGCGGCGAGGTGGAATAGGAAGAGCGCCCGTCCAGTTCGCAAGATAGTAAAGGCGAGCCGAATGCCAGATCTACCGACGAACGATATGAAAGCTTTGGGCGCCCTCGAGGTGGCTTTAACGTCTCCGACTACAAGACGGACCGAATCAACTGCTGCCTGCGTAACGCAGCGGAGATAGGCCGCGAAGCAGTCGAAGAGAATAGAGTCTGCCTAAACTACAAACAGAACATTTTGGTGCTCAGAACACCGTCGGAAGACCGAGTCAAGAAATACAGAGCCATCAGAAAACTCTCCATTTTATGGCGAGAGCTCGAGGTGAGCGCCAACAGAACCACCCCTGAAAACACTCCTAAAGGGCTCGTCAGAGGCTTTTCCTATGAGGAGAGCCCCTAGAACATCGTCAAGAGCTTGGTCACGCAGCGCAATCCCGGCTTGCTGCGCGCCGAACGCATGGGAAACACGGAAAATGTGATAGTCCTCTTCGACGGTTTCTACGTGCGGAGATACGTGTACTACGCAGCTATGCTCGTCAAGTGCAGCCTATACAGAAAGCATATCGACGTTTGTCATGAGTGCGGCCGGCTGGAACATAGAGCCGACGTGTGCCCCAATTCAAATAACAAGAGCTGCCGTAGATGCGGCTAAAGCATTTCATCACAGGAACATCGATGCGATCCGCAGTGTCAACTATGTGGCAAAGATCACCTCACGGTAGACCGCCAGTGCAAGGCCAAATACAAGATCCCTTACCTGGTTAAACGGCGACAATGGGCACGAAGAACACGTGATGAAGACGACGCCACGTTCAAAGCCTACGGCAACCGCTACAACAACAGCTATAACGCAAGCTACTACCACCCCTGGCAAAACCGACACTTCAGCAGGGAAGGACGCTCGGCCAACCGTAGAATGAGCGGCAGTGCAGGAAAGTCTCGCTCGAGATCTAGCGCACGCTCACGTTCGCGATCGCTAACTGGTTCCCGTACATCGAAGTCGAGAAACAAGTTGAAAATGCGGATTGCAGCCGGCCCAGGCATCGCCGGCTTCGAGGACTATGGCGACAGCAGCCAATGCGGTACCGGAAGCCACTGGCAGCAGGAACAGCCGCAACAACGCTACAATAAGAACATACAGGGGGTAAGCTAGGCGGACGTTGCTGCCTCCCTCGGCGCCGGCGGCGTTGCCGGGCGCCGTGATGGTGTCGTGGTCAGTGGTGGGGGTGGCCCCGGTCCCGGTTGCATGAGAGGTGGCGAGCTTGAACGAGCCATACAGCACCGCTTAAAGCCTCTAGAATATACAATTAATGAGTTAAGACGCGAAAATGCACTTCTTAGAGAAGAAATAGACAAATTGAAAGGTGGGGTGGCTCAGCAGCAAAAACACCACGTGATATTAGAAAAACAACCTCTTCCTCCTCATCCCACGCCGGTCGAAGTAGACACTCCCTACTGAAACGTTCCGTGTGCGAGTCCAATAGTTCCTTATGTTTCCATAAAGAATACATATGTTTTCCATATATTTCCCATATATTTCCATAAGACTCTTACGGAAACATAAGGAATTATTGGACATCGCATACGGAACGTTTCAGTAGGGCTGTTGATGAAAGTTCGGTGGAGACAGCGGATGAACGCGAAGACCGCCCGGTATCTTTTAAGAAAGCAGCGTTAGACCCTGAACGACCCACGACAGATTCGTGTAGCACTTCCTATGAAAAGCTGAAAGAGCGCATAGGAAATATCGAGACAAGACTAGACGAGTGTTTCGTGAGCCAGACGGAAAAAATCAAATGTTTACAATGGTCGACAACTCGGTGGCTAAGCTCGCGGAACAAATGAGTCAGGCGATTGCGACGCTTGCGGTACGAATAGACGAAATCGAAGCTAGGCCCCCACTTCTTGCGGGCAGGCCGATGCGGGCAACCAGTAAACCATACGCTAGACTGCAACAGCAGCACCAACCATCACCGCTGACAGACACAGAAACGCTGCACCAACAACCGAGGACATCGGGCGACGGGACGCATTAACATACACGCATCACGATGACTAAGCACGACAAACTACACACACACGCAAACACACACACACACACACACACACACACACCCACACACACTCTCTAGACAACATCCACATCAGTACATGATATGGCAGTGGAACTGCCAGGGTTACACAAGAAAGAGTGCCATCTCCAGCACTTTGTGTACAACTGTGAGAGGAAGCCGGACGTTATCCTGAAATTGCAGACAAATGACCAGGTCAAACTAGCCGGCTACAAAGCCATAGATGCGGCCGCGTCTATGAAAAGCAAAGGAAAAGAAGACGCTGAGTTGCGTCGACAGGTGTTGAGGTGACGCCGCCGGGCGCCGCGGTGCTCCTTCGTCGCAACCTCACAGTGGCGGAGCGTGAGCTTCAAGGAGTGAAGATACCGCACGTGTTCGTAGAGATAATTCCGATAAGGGGTTGAGGACTATTTGTATTGAACGTTTACAGCAAGCCCTCACTGCAGCACACATTTGGGGAGCTGTTCAGCAAGGTACGTGTAGTCGCCGGCGATCGGCCGCTACTCGTTGCGGGAGACTTCAACGCGCCTCACACAGTCTGGGGATATCCACGAGAAACACCCAAGGGCACGCCCTTGTTGGAGGACTCGGCCGACCAGCGACTAGAGCTCATCGCGAACCCTGCCGTTCCCACGCGAAGAGCAACAGCTCCTGCGCTGACACGCTACTAGAACTTGCATTCTTGGCGAAAATAACCAACGCGCAGAGGCACAACTTGCAGGAGGATCTCGGATGAGATCATTCCTTGATAGAGATTAAAATAGACACGGGATCGCGTGCTAGCGGATGTCACTTCGAGAGCGAAGGGAAAGCCAGAGGGCGCAGGCTCCGTCTCGTGGAATATGATGCATTCCGTAAGACACGCAAGGAACGTGAGCGAGGCGACCAAGCAATAAGGAACATTGAAGAAAGAACCGAGACACTCAAGGCAGATTTGGAGGCAGCAACACACGAGATCCCTTCTAAGGCAAACCTTCACGTGATATCCGGCTCTTGCATATGTGGGAGGCCAAGCAGTGTTTGCTGAAGAGAGAGAGAGAGAGAGAGAGATTAATGAAAGAGGAAGAGACAAAAAGGACACTATTTTCTGCCTCCCGTCGCGGGGGCACGGCTCAGCGCCTTTAGGGATCGGGGAAGGGGAAGTAAAGATGATAGGAAGAAGAGAGGAAGGAAAGAAAAAGTGAATGTCATGGCAAGAGAACGTCTTGTCAGTACAGTCAGTAGTGCGAGTGAAAAGAGTCCGTCTATAAGGCGGCGAGGTCCGCGCAAGCACAGAACTCGAGGAAGGCTCGGAGGGCTTTCGTCTTCGAGCGCGCAGGAAAAAGTATGTCTTCCATTGTTTCGGCAGGTAGACCAAGCAGACGATAGCGGCTTACCAGTGCGCAACGCTCAGTGGCCAGGTCAGGGCAGGAGCAAACAATATGCTGCAGCGTTTCGTCATCACCGCACCTTCGGCACGCTGGCGATGAAGAGCGACCCGCGGAATACATGCGTGCCGCAGGCCAGACGCTGCCAGTACGCAGGCGAAATTGCTGAAGAGATGGAAACGTCAAAGGCATAATAGGATGTTACGTAGGCGCATAGCCAAACTGGAAAGGGAGACAGAAGAACACGCTTTTGAGGTGTGCCACACACAATGGCAAGAGACGTGCAATGGCCTCGAGAAACCGAGGCATGGTGCGAACGCTTGGTGCCTCTTCCAGCACCTTCTGGATCCGGAGGAGACCAAGAGCACTCCGGGCCACAAAATTAGCAGGCTCGTACGAGACTTTGGGGGCACGCCAGATGAACTTCTTGAGGCTGTTCGCGAGCGCTTTTTTAGACCAGGAGAAAGAACACAGCACGCAATGTATGAGGGAGAGAACAATGAGAAGCTAGACGCGGAGTTTAGTGAAGCCGAAATGAGGGCAACCTTAAAGGGCCACTCACCAGGTTTGACAATTTTGAGCTGACAAGCGCAAAGTGTAGACGAGGCTTTCATGATCACGTCTGTCAAACTTTTGAAAGCTACGCGCCGCGAAAATGGGTCAAATTTCAAGATGAAAGCTGCTCCCCTCCCCTCTGCCGACGCACGCGTTGAGAATGAGGGCATGACAAAGGCGTAGGAATGGCCCTACGTACACGGCGATGCAGTGACGTTAGTCCTCTATGTAGACGAGTATGCTGTGACGTTGTCAACAGTATACCACGTGACATGGCTAAACGTATTTAACACTACATGCATGGTTTATGTATTTTTGCTTTAGCAGATTAATAAAACTTGAAATAAATAATGAGACGGAATCAAAAATTGTGCGAGTTTTAGGGGCGAAGCTTCTTATGGCGTGGCTTGTGCACCCCTCGTAGTACGTAACCACCAATGGCACATACCCGAAATAGTGGTCCTTACGATTTTGACCTCCAAGGTGGTTCCGGTGAGAGAATTCTTCTGTGCGTTGTTGAACGATAAAAGATAGTGCTCAATGCACATGTTAATGGCTGCTAAGGGGGAATGAGAAACAGGAGCATTCGGCCTTTAGGTAACGCGCACGCTGCTATTCCCATTAGCAGCTATTGGCATGTACATTGAGCACGATCTGACAAGAAAGGGTTGGCACGTTATACTCGCTGGGTGTAACCTCCTTAGCTTTAGAAAGGTTTAGCGAGCGTTGAGCCGCAGTGCCATGAATACAATGAACTTGTATATACCATGAATGAACTCGAGGTGGTTAAAAATGGAAAGTAGATACGAAGCGCAAGCCGTAAGAAACTAAAAGCCGAATTCTCCGCCTCTCATTTCCCATTAGCAGCCATTGGCATGTACATTGAGCACTATCTGACTGAAAAAGTTTGCTACGTCATACTCGCTGGGCGTAACCTTCTTGGTTTTCGAAAGGTTGAGCGAGCATTCGGCCGCAGTGCCATGAATACAGTGAACTAGTATATACCATGAATGAACTCGAGGTGGTTAGAAATGGAAAGTAGATACGAAGCGCAAGCCGTAAGAAAGTAAAAGCCGAATTCTCCGCCTCTCATTTCCCATTAGCAGCCATTGGCATGTACATTGAGCACTATCTGACTGAAAAAGTTCGCTACGTCATACTCGCTGGGCGTAACCTCCTTGGTTTTAAAAGGTTAAGCGAGCGTTGGGCCGCATAACCATAAATACAGTGAACTAGTATATACCATGAACTTCAGGTGGTTAAAGGTGGGAAGTAAACCCGAAGCGCAAGCCGTAAGAAAGTGTGCATGTGCCACCTCCCGTTCAGTCCTTGAAATGTCCGCTGGATGGCGGTGCTTCTATATGGAGAATATATGATGAAAAGATGCGAGATGGTGGTACTTGGAGTGCTGAATAGATGTACGAACGGACACACAGACAGATGCATGGATGGACGCATGAACAGACGTAGGCGCGGATGCATGGACGAACGCAGGGACGGACGCACGAATAGACACACGCACGGACGGGTGGATGGACGCATGGATGGTCACACAGACGTACGCAGGAACGGACGGAAGCAAGAACGAATGGACGGACGAATGCTTCGCCCCACTCCCCATCATTCACTCCGTGGATATGCTACCATTTCTTCTTCCATTTGTTCCTGTGAAAGGCTACAAGATGCGGAGCTAATGTGCTAGCGTTCCGTATGCGCTGGCGTCCCCGCGGACAGTGCATTTAGCAGAAGACCGCCATGGAACGCTCCTACGCGTTCGCGCGCTCATTGTGCTCATCTACTCTACCGCGTCTAAGCCAGCGTTTCCAAACCATCCCACAGAAACAGGCAGAAGACCACAAAATAACGCTGGTCTACAAAGCAACGCGGCTCGCGTGCTTGGGGGTTTGACTTGTTTGGGCACGTCATGCACACGTAACCTCTTGGTCGGATGCCGGAGAGGGTGGGAAAGAGATTTGGCTTGCGAAGGCTACGCGGAGGAGCAGCAAGGGCTTCGAGCTCGCCTCCTCTCACCCTCGTGTCGCGCCGCTTCGAAAAACCTGTTTTCTCCGCTCGTAATGAACCAATTCCAAAAATTTTTCTGGTAAAACATTCCTCATCGGACACCCAACAACTTCCACTGTCTAACTAAAATTCGGCATGGGGCCTGGTGTGTGGCCCTTTAAGCAACCTCAACACCAGGTCTGCTCCGGGCACGGATCGAGTAACCAACAAGACTCAACGCAACCTCGAAGATAAGTCAATTACGACTGACAGAATACGTTGACGACTGCTGGCGAAAAAACTTCCTCCCAGATGCGTGGAAAAGGGCCCACGTGGTCTTGATTTTTGAACCGGGCAAGCAGGTGACGATCGATAACCTGAGTCCCATCTCGCTCACGTCCTGCGTTGGTAAAGTCATAAAACACGCTGTCGTGACTCGCGTTACTGATAACCTCGAAGACTCTGACGTCTTGCCCCCCAAGATGGTCGGATTTCGCCGCAACCTCCCCACACAGGACGTGATGCTGCAGCTGAAACATCAGATTTCAGACAGCACTTCTAGTTCCAACAAGGTAATTTTCACCCTTAATTTGAAAAAAAAAAGCTTTTGACAGCACCGAGCATGCGGCGATTCTCGACCGTGTCCGATTGCTGAGATTAGGCCAAAAACTTTATAACTATATACGCGACTTTTCCACCAGCAGGCGTGCGAGCGTCCTTGTCGACAACGTGGAATCACGGGAACCGAAACGGGTCCTACGGGTACGCCGCAGGGCTTCTTCGTGTCGCCCATGTTCTTTAACCTCGTCCTCCTTGGCCTACTCGAGAAACTAGCGACAATAGAGGGTCTGCATCAGAGCCTTTACGCGGACGACATCACCCTCTGGGTCACTGGAGGTGGATGTGATGACCACGCGGAGCGAACGCTGCAGATGGGCGTGGACGCAGTGCAGGATTTCTTGAGAGGTACGAGCCTCAAATGGTTCGGCGGCTAAATCTGAGCTATTGATATACGGACCCACGAGAAGGGGCGCAAAACCGTCCTTTCCAGTGGAGAGAGATCAGAAATCAGAGTAATAACAGCGAATGGGGTTCCAGTACCAAGCGTAGGGAACATAAGGATATTGGGACTACATCTTCATGCCAACGGTCACACCGATGAGACAGTTCGAAGATTTAAACGTTCAGTAGACGATACGATTCGACTCTTACACCGCATAACGAACAGACGTAGCGGTATGCGGGAAAGCTGTGCGATCCGCCTTGTATAGGCGTACGCGATCAGTCGCATAACGTTCATCGCCCTTTATCTAAAATGGCTGGCGCACCGTAACAAAAGAGTGAGTGACCTCCAAAGAATGTATGGCAACAGATACGAAGCGGTGTACGTGGACGCTGCGCGATATCCAGAGGGAAGGCGTGCTCACGTTATCGCCTTGTGAATCGCACAGGCAAATGCCTCGCGAGGGCCACGGTGCGTACGGAACACACAGAGGCGTCCGAGGAGGCGGCGATTGCTCTTGCACTGGTCGCTGCATCGGAGGCTGCGGTCGTGATCAGCGATTCGCAAGCTGCCGTCCGTGGCTTCGCGCGTGGTGGCATCTCGTGTCTGGCAGCCTGAATACTACAATCAAGTGATGGCAACAAGGACGGCGGTGAGCTTCGAGGAGCGATTACCTTGGCGTCTTCGTCCTCGTATCTCAAAACTGAAAATGCGAATGTCTTCCTCTTGTGGACCCCGGCTCACACCAGCTTCCCGCTCGCAGGTTACCAGGCGGCCCACATCGCGGCTCGGGATCTGACTCACCAAGCCGTGGCCGATTCGGTGGCTGCCCTCGCCTCCGAGACCGGAGTGATGGCACTATCCACACAACAACTAAAATGGTTCTGGGGTGACTGCCTGAACAAATGACACGACATTACAAAACAATACAGACTAAACAGACGCAAATACCAACCATCATACAACAAATATGACAAAAAACAGGCCGTAACATTGACATTATTACAAACAAATTATTTCTCTATCTAGTTCACTAGAGCATCGCCGTAAACTTAGTCGCCTATAATTCCTGCACAACATAATTAAAAGGAAAATTGGCCTTCAGAAGCCTCACTTATAAGTACCCCTAAACACATGGTTGACTAGACACAGACACAGCTTTTCTCTCACACCTATATTCGCCGAAACCAAATCTCACATGAACAGTTTTTTCTGCGCACCATAAAAGAATGGAACTCTTTACCTGTTCACGTCATACAATCGGAAAACTTTACAAACGAATCGGAAACCACTTCTCCTAATGTTTAGTATAAATATGAACAGTGTTAAACATTTCTCACAATTGTGTCGTGAATCCCATGCTCTGCGTAGTGCTCTGTTATTGTCTTGAGAGTTTTTTTCGCTGCTATCGATTGTGTAAATTGTTTTGCGAAGCAAGCGCCTTGCACTGTATGTTTTCTTCTTGCATTGTTAGTCTTTTTGTGAATGTCTTGTTATTGTATTTTGTATTTGCCTCTCCTGCATGGACCAGCATATAGGCTTGCTGTATCGATATATAAATAAATAATTAAATTAATGAATAAATAAATAAATGAATAACAACTACGTACCCCAGCACGGTGATCCTGTGCCTGTGCTATCCTCACCTATACCCGACGCACGCATGTAAAGCGTGCGGGAAAAGGGCCACACTGCAGCACATGCTTTGGGAGTGTGCTGAAAAAGTTCACGTTACTACCGCCGCTTCCTTAGCGACGCGTATTAGGGAGGGACGAAATCCGAGGCCAATTGCTGCTGCCACCACCGCGCGAGGGCAGGGGCCGGCCTCGGCCGTGGCTCTGATCGCTGTTGCCGATCGGTGGCGTCAGCTGCGCTGCCGCTGGGAAGCGGAACTCACAAGCGACGAGCTGGCCGACCAGCTTTGGGTCGTCCGGCAAGCTGAAATTGCCGCCCGGGTGCAAGGACTTCGAGAGGTCACCTGAGGCACCACCATAATCATCGACGGCGAGTGGGAAGGGAGGAGGTTAATCCCCTCTTCCCCCTCACCTGTTAAAACTGCTGGACTTTATATAAAGTCTATTCATTCATTCATCCATTCATTCAAAATGTACCTTTTGTAGAGTAAGTATTCACTCCTAAGATATTCATTCAGAGTGCAGTATTGCAATAGAAAAATGAAGATTTTACACATTTTCCTTAGTTCTTTTAGCGTATGTGGTCGAAAAATGTTAATAATATTACTGAGCAGCATACACTTTACACAAGCCCCTTACTTAACATGTAGACCAAATTCGGCATGAACGTAGAAGCGGTACCTTTAAAATATATTTTTTTAACAAACTACACTCAGACGACAATCCGGAAAGCTCAGGAGGCAGCAACGTGATCAAAAAACTATTTGTCTCCGAAATATTCTTTCAGTTCACTTTTTAAATGCATTAAATCAGCACAATTTTTTAGTCTACATTTGAAATGGTGAGCCACTTCAAGAACACTAGTAATATTCGCAATTTAACACGTAACTAACACATTGTGCTTTTGTGCAATATAGACAAAATTATGTATCTGTTGCTGCGCGTCACACTGTATAATTTTTAAGGAACTAATCTAATGAGTACCATGGTAGATTTGCAGAAATACACATGTAGCTGTGTTGATGCATACTTTAGCATAGAACTTAACATTCATTTAGACTTGGTCGATGCATACAGCTAATGGAACATTATCGCCTTGAAGCAGCCCCTTTCAGTTAGCCTGTGCGAGCAAGCTAACAGGGGAAAGCAAGGTTTATATCTACGTCACGAAAGGTTTAGAGATTTCGCCACAGCGCGCTTTTTATGGCGTTTATCGCTAAGCCTATCCTTTCTTTTATTTCTCACTGCAGTGGAGCCAGATCCCACTAAATATGCTTCCTATGCACTCAATTTATACTTACACATAAGAAAGCAGTTAGTTATGCAGGGTGCGCACTGTATGTTGCACTCTTTGTGAAACTCGTGCTCATTGTTTCTTGTGTAGTTATTTTAGGTTTTCAGGATTGTGTTTACTCATCGGCCTGTTCCCAACTCTCTCGAAGGCACCAGTCGTCTCAGCAGCCGAAGATGATTGTACAAGCAGAATTGACGAGCTGTGGTTTTGCTATTAGAAATGTATCAATGCTGACAATACATAAATCTAACCCCAATTTCATTACCTTGCCTAATGTTGACTTTTTAATATCGACGTTTATACTACGACATATGATAGGTTGTAAATATGTCTCCAGATATTTGCTCTTTCTACTTTTTTTTTCTATTGTATAGGGTCAATCAACGCCATACCTCTAAGTCATTTGCCCGACTAGCGCAAATATTTTTGAAATAAGTTGAGGGGATTTATTGTAAACACCGAATTTCTAGTATATAGAGAAAAAAAGCTTGGTCACGTGAGAGATTTCAAAATTTTTCAGAATGCCGTCAGAGTTCTTTTTGTCAGACTTCTTGCAGTCTTTCTATGAATGATGGTATTTCTGAACATATGGTTTTCTTTTTTGTGTCGGCGTTATGTTCGGTTGAACCTTGCGCTATACTTTACTGCTTGCACTATTGTGGTGTATGCATGTGTGTGTGTTATAGACCTGCCTCGTCCCGCTTTGTCATTTTTGGCCCAGACTACCTAGATATATATATACACTGGGGCTATTTCGCTCATTCAAGACCACGGCACCATTTTATCAGCTGCATGCGTGCAGGTATATTAGGTGCAGTGATGACACCAGTATCTTTCCTCTTCCCTGTCAGCTGCAGAGAAGTAGGTTCGTATATGCTTCTTCCTTAGAACAGTTGAGGCTTCGGGCCAGTTGGTGATGCATATTTGATGGTATAGAGTGCTATGAATGGAACAACGTAAGAGAAGGCACACAGGACGAAGCATTTCCTCTTGTCTCTCCTTTTTTTGTCCCGTTAATTGCCCTTTATTTGATCAAGTAATGTAACTGCCATCGTTTCAAGAGTGTTTTTGTGTGTTACAGCCCGCTCGCGCCGGTGTTGCTCCATCTAACACCCATAAACTGGGGTGTTCATAAACACCTAAAAAGTGAAGTGTAATGTTTCTTTGCACCCTATATTTTTAGGGTGTTTCTGAACACCCTATTGTCTAGGGTTCGTCTAAACACCATAAAAGTGTTTTGCTTATGAGAGAAAATACACCCTTAAGGGTATAAAAATTTTTGCAGGTGCGGCGTTCAGTTATATTGTCACGCACCAAGAGACGTAAAGACAAGAGGGGAACAGCGGGGCAGAAAGACACGAGCGTGTATCTTAAAACACAGCGCTAACACACACTTCTTTGTTCTTTTCGCCCTTTTCGGTTGGATAAGACTTGCCAACTCACAACTCTAGGTGGCATCCTCCCATTAAAGCATTGACTCGATGCTCATACAGGAGGGGACACCAGGGCCCATAAAGAAAAAAAGAGAAAAGGATGGACGCATAGTTATATAGCACAGGGCATATGCAGGTACAAAAAATATTTTCTGTGGTTGGTTATAAGAAAAAAACATTAGCACTGTTCAATGTTCGTTGGAGACCCCACGTACAAAGTAAAAAAAGAAAACGTTTGCCGCCCGGGCACAATAAGACGAATATCTCCGCTTGAACTACGGTTTTAGGTAGACCACATGCACAATCTCTGTTCATAGTGAGTGGCGCTGGGACGTTGCCGAGCCTCCGTGTGGAATATTTTGATATAGTGGGCATGGAAGCATGTACGGATTGACGAGCTGACGCACTTTTCCGCTCTTCGTGCAGATTATCGGCTTCTTGACCTTTGGCTGGAACACCGGTCTTCTGATTACTCAGGTGGAGTTCTGCGACAACCTGCCGGCTTGTGGCTTCTACGGATTGTTCGACGAGAAATCTCAGACTACTCAACCACTTTACCTGGCTGTTCCAGATGTGCCTATTCGCCCGGCTGCTGGCTCGCACTACCAGTACACGTACACTTCGCGGCACCAAAGACTTAAACACCAGTGCGCAGCTGTAATGCTATCGACAGTGCCTCTGATGGAACACATAAATCTCAACGCTGCAAAGTCGCTCGTCAGTGGGCATAGAAGCATGTACATAATGACAGGCTCACGCAATTTCCCGTGCTTCGTGCAGGTTGGTGGTCATTAAAGTATTACCTACTCTAGTTTTAAGACTAATAATGTCTTCATTGTCGTGCTTCCATGCCCAGAAGCCGTAATTGCACGGTTTTGTTCATTATTGCTGATGTTGTGTAGTGATGTTGAAACTAACCCTGGCCCACCTAAAGAACAACCAAAAGCCTTAAGTGAAAGTCTAAGAACAATTAGGGATCTGAACCAGAGGTCTATTAGAATTTTATAAAATAGGCCGTTCGGCACATATATGTCCGGTTTTGCTGATGTTGCGTGGTTATGCGTAGATTATGTCTTCCTTTATAGTGCAGTTGGATTTCAATAAACTTTGGTTGTTAGTCCAGCGCTCTGTTCTCGTCTCTACTATCCCCTTTTGTCGTTTGCGCTGTTAAGCGCTTCCTTTGTCTACCTGACTTGCTGTACTGCAATGACAAATATCAAATCTATTGCAATCATCACACCGTATCTGTTGCCCCGCCGCGGTGGTTTGATGGCTAAGGTACTCGGCTATTTACCCGCAGGTCGCGGGTTCGTATCCCGGTTGCGGCGGCTGCAATTCCGATGGAGGCGGAAATGTTGTAGGCCCGTGTGCTGAGATTTGGGTGCATGTTAAAGAACCCCAGGTAGTCAAAATTTCCTGAGCCCTTCACTACGGCGTCTCTCTTAATCATATGGTGGTTTTGGGAAGTTAAACCCTACATACAATCAACCAATCACTGTATCTGTTGGTGGTGGTGTGCTACTTGCTTTTACTGAAAGCCTTAGCAGTTTAGTTGTTCCCATTACTAGTGATATGGAATCAGTGTGGTGTTGTTTGTCTACGACCATGACATCTTGACTTTCAGCCTAGTTACAACACATTCGAAAACATGCAAACGGTTCAAAACTATTAAAAATTACGGGAAAGCTAACTACGACACTAATAATGAAGAGCTTACAATATGCCTTGACGTTTTTTTACCGGGTGTGTTCCAGCGTTCAGTACAGAGTAATCGGAATTTGTTTAAATTCAATGTTTCAAAAATAGTTCTGAAAGATGTACCTAGTCGTCGTATATTTGCCAACAGTAAGGCACCCTGGTACAATAGCTACCTCAACCGACTTGCTAATAAAAAGAAACGTTACTTCCGCAGAGCAAAACTTTCTCGAAAAGCGTTTCATTGGTTATCATACAAAACAGCCGCCTCGTCATACCTTTCCGCTTTGAAATGTGGATAATTTTCATTTTTCAATATTACTCTTCCAAACATGCTTGAAACTAACCCGAATTTCGGAATGCACTCAAAGACAAAAAGGACCATATGGTTACGCTATCGTATTCATTTGGTGACCCCGTGCCGGCAACCATTACTGCCCATATGTTGAATGACACCTATGTTCAATAATTTTCATCGGTGAAAACCAATGATATGCCCAACTTCCCACTATTCAACTATCTTCTCATGTACTCGATTGTTTTCGATTCCGTAGGAATTGCAAAGATAATTCACAAACTAAAACTAAGTTCCAATAGTCGTACAGATCAGATCAACTCAAAATTCCTCAAAAACACAAAATAATGCTGTTCAATTATTCTAGAGTGTATTTTTTCGTAATCTTATGAATCCGGTTCTTTACCTGAAGACTGGAACACAGGTAAAATTGTCCCAATTTCTAAATCCGGAAAAAAGAGTGATCCTTCAAACTTTCATCCTATCTCACATCTGTTCTATGCAAAATTTTTGAACACACCATCTTCCCGCATCTTGTCAACTATCTAGAGGATAACAGTTGCTTTTCGATCTCGCAACATGGTTTCCGGAATTATTTCTCCTGTGAGACTCCACTACACCCCTTCATAAACAACCTATATGTATAAGATGACTTTGGCCTTATCGTAAAGTGATTTTTTTTGGACTTCGTCAAAGCCTTCGACAAAGTCAACCAGTCCTAAGTGTTGCATAAACAAATACTCCTAATATTTATCCCCAAAAACTCACTTGGATTCGTGAATTCCTTTCCTGCTGTGTACAGTTCGTCACAGCCAACGGCTTTCACTCTCCATTAGCAACAGTCGGTTTCGGTGTACCTCAAGGGTCAGTTCTAGGTCCGCTGCTATTTTTAATCGATATTAACGACCTACCTACTATAATTTCATCCCAACTTTGTTTGTGTGCAAATGACTTTGTCATTTACTGGAAAATAACCAGCGATTCCGACGTGACATTACTACAAAATAAGTTAGATACCGTACCACAGTGGTGCCACACGTGGAGTATGGAACTGAACGTCACTAAATGCAGAAGCATGCTCGTAACTAGGCGCAACGTCACCTCTCCATCCTATTTTCTTAACAATTCACCTCTGCAAACCACAGCTTCTTATCGCTACCTTGGCGTTCACATATCTAATACCTTCTCATGGAAACACCACGTCCATTACATCATATCTAAAGCAAACCAAGCTTTAGGTTACTTGAGAAGAAAGTTCTATCTTGCCCCACCGTCTCTAAAACTATTGCTTCCTACCACCTACGTTCGCCCTCAACAAGACTACGCCTCATCTGTCTGGGACCCGCACAGCTTTACATTATCACAAAGGAATGACACAGTCCGAAATCACTCTCTTCGCTTTATTTCATCTAACAACGATCGAATACTAGTGTCACAAACAAAAAAGCTGCTCTTAGTTTACCTTCCTTAGCAACACGTGGAAAACAATCCCGCATTCGTCTTTTTCATAAAATGTACTACCATAACCCTGCTCTTCGTGCCGTATTCAAACACCCAGCTCTATTTCGCTCACACCGACTTGATCCTCATCACAAGGTTGACATACCCTGTTTTTCATCTACTGCCGTCTCGTAATCAATTGTCTCCAGAACAGTAGCTGATTGGAATCACTTACCAGCCTTCATAGTTGACATAACTAATACAATTGCACTTAAAATGTCTTAACCAGCGTACTCTAGCACTACATGTTTATTTTTCCAACGAATTGCACTTTACTAGATTTCTGCGATAATTTGGTATAATGCTTCGTTTTACTTCTTTGATGTTATTGTTCATGATCTTGTTTTTACTATGAGCATCCTCCCCCTCTGTAATGTATTTTTACCCTGAGGGTACTATAAATAAATAAAATAATAAGTAAATAAATAGTTGACCCCGTTCGCCCGTCGTACTACTTTGTAGGGTCCAAAGTACTTGCTTAGGAGATTCTCGATGAGACCTCGCCGTCTAACAGAAGTCGAAACCCACGCTTGGTCACCAGATGTATACGTTAATTGTCGATGGTGGTTATTGTACCATTGGGCGCTTTCCCAATGCTGCAATATTATGTGCACGCGAGCTAGTTGACGTGCTTTATCTGCACGCTCAACGTAATCCTCGACATCAGGAGTTAACAGCTCGTGCTGGTCGATAACAGTTCGGCAGCGGTGCTTCGAAGGACGCACACGTTAGGGAAATTAGTTGACGTGCTTTATCTGCACGCTCAACGTAATCCTCGACATCAGGAGTTAACAGCTCGTGCTGGTCGATAACAGTTCGGCAGCGGTGCTTCGAAGGACGCACACGTTAGGGAAATTCACTTTGTCTTACAGATATCGCAAGACGACTGGTGTGGTTTCCGCAGCATCTTGCAGCGGGAGGTGGGCTTCGTGTGGCCATTGCCGGACATCAAGGACGGTACCAGCCCAAGCGACTAGCGAACCTGCGTGACGGATCTGCGCAGACCCAACGGACACAAACGCCACCAGGGAACCGTCTGTGATATATACCTGCAGCAACTCGTCTATCGCTCAGTTCGGCAGCGGTGCTTCGAAGGACGCACACGTTAGGGAAATTCACTTTGTCTTACAGATATCGCAAGACGACTGGTGTGGTTTCCGCAGCATCTTGCAGCGGGAGGTGGGCTTCGTGTGGCCATTGCCGGACATCAAGGACGGTACCAGCCCAAGCGACTAGCGAACCTGCGTGACGGATCTGCGCAGACCCAACGGACACAAACGCCACCAGGGAACCGTCTGTGATATATACCTGCAGCAACTCGTCTATCGCTCAGTTCGGCAGCGGTGCTTCGAAGGACGCACACGTTAGGGAAATTCACTTTGTCTTACAGATATCGCAAGACGACTGGTGTGGTTTCCGCAGCATCTTGCAGCGGGAGGTGGGCTTCGTGTGGCCATTGCCGGACATCAAGGACGGTACCAGCCCAAGCGACTAGCGAACCTGCGTGACGGATCTGCGCAGACCCAACGGACACAAACGCCACCAGGGAACCGTCTGTGATATATACCTGCAGCAACTCGTCTATCGCTCAGTTCGGCAGCGGTGCTTCGAAGGACGCACACGTTAGGGAAATTCACTTTGTCTTACAGGTGAGACCCTTTGTATCACGGAGTTTTTTTTTGGTGTTAGTTTTTTAGCACTGCTGCCGAACTCAGCGCAAAGTGTTTGTGATGCCAAAGGGGGCTGCAAAAGACACTGGTGGTGATGCTGATAAGGATATGTTGGATGGTAAAGACCTTCGGGAATTAATTAGAGCGTTCGACACTTTCAAGCGAGACTACCGATCGGACATGAGGGAACTAAAAGACAGCGTGTCGTTCTGTACGGACATTTGTAATGACGTAAAGGGAATAGCAGAAAACATAAAACAGCTCAGACAGGAAATGCATGGCATTGTAAACGAGAACAAAGCACTCAAAGCAGAAAACGAAAGGCTTGCGCAGAAGTGTGAAGAATTAGAGCAATACCAGCGCCTCAATAATGTAGAAATAAAGGGAGTGCCAGCTGAAGATGATCCAGTACTTACAATACAAAAAATTGGGAAAAGCGTGGGTGAGGCTATAGAAGCAGCTGATCTCGACACGTGTCACTGGGTACGTAGCTCAAAGCAGAATGCGCAAAGCATTATCGCTCGTTTTGTGCGACGAAGCAAACGAAATGCGTTTCTGTCAAAATGCAGAAAACAAAAGATAGACAGTTCAGTGCTTGGAAGTGAGGCGAAGACGCCTATCTACGTAAACGAGAATCTCACACAGGCTAATAAAGCACTGCTTTCAGCCGCAATTCAAAAAAAGAAAGCTGCCAACTGGAAATTCGTCTGGACGAACAGCGGAAAAATTTTGGCTAGAAAGGATGAAGGCTCATCTGTAGTTCGTATCGCCACACAGGCCGATCTTATTCAGATATGCGCTGATACTGCTTTGAATGCCTAGTGACATACTTCCTAGCGCAACATCTTTTTTAACATCTTTGCCCTCATTTCACCATGCCTGAGCTAGAACATGGTACAAACTATTACACGACTGATGCCTTCAATTCTGAATTCTCACTTCCTGCAAAACGTTTTTCGCTTCTACATATCAATAGCAGAAGCCTTAAGAACAAAGTTGACGCGATTACCAATTTTCTTCACTCTTGTACCGTATCATTTGACGTGATAATGTTCTCAGAAACTTGGATTCACGGAAATGAAGTGCCCTATATATCTGGGTACCATTCTGAGCACCTGTGCCGCAGCGCTAAGAAGGGAGGGGGCGTTGCTATATACTTCAAAGACACGCTTACTTGTGAAAAGTTGCCTCACCTTTCCGTCATAAATGATGACGTCGAGTGCTTAGCTCTACGCATTGGCAAGGTGCTCGCAGTGGTTGTGTATAGGCCACCTCTTGGAAAGGAAGTAAACTTTCTTCATTTCTTCGAGACGCTACTGTGTGATAATTCTTTCACTTTGGGTTCATTTGTTATTATGGGTGACATAAACATTGATCTGAAATCATCACACACGTACTCTAGGGAATTCACTACCATGTTGGACACGTATGCCTGTAAAAATTACGTAGATATACCCACTAGAATCACAACACACAGTGCCACGTTACTGGACGTCTGCATTACAAACCTTTGCACAGACTACATAAAAACGGGCGTTTTCTCTTCCGATATTAGTGACCACCTGCCGGTATTTTTACTGGCCACCTTATATGAAAATAAGCCTCAAGAGCAAATGTGTTCTCGACGTAACCTAAATGACATCTCGCGCGAAGTATTTAGAAACTTAGTCCAAGGACTTGACTGGAGCATTATATTAGACCAGGCAGACGCCAACACTGCCTATGACATGTTTTTCGAGATGATCCATAAATGTTTTGACAATGCATTTCCGCTCAAGAAAATCATGGTGCAGCGAAACAAAAAATATAGGAAACCATGGATAAACAAAGGTCTATATCAACGCATAAAGGCTAAGAATAAATTATACCACGAATTCATTAGTTGTCGGGACCCTGAAGTGTTTTGTAGATACAAAAAAATTCGAAATACTCTGAATGCTGATTTAAGAAAAGCCAAGAAAAATTACTACACAGCAAAGTTTGAGAGCATTTACGATAACCCAAAGAAGGTATGGCAAATGGTAAATGCTCTAACTAATAGAATGGAACAGTGCAGTGATATAAAAGAAATGACTATAAACGGTACAACTATATATGCTGAAGATTTGGCTAACTCAATAAATGCACATTTCATAAATGCCGGTTGTTATGAAGAGCCAAATGACATTGACCGTGATACTAATATCCCGGATACACCTATGATAGAACACACAATATTCTTACAACCAACATCTCCTGCTGAAGTGGAGGCATCAATAAGGCTACTGAAAAGTAATGTCGCACCAGGCATTGATGAGATTGGTGCGAAAGAATTAAAACAAGTATCCCACCTTATTTCGGAGGCAGTTGCTCATATTGTTAATCTCATGTTGTCAACTGGTGTTTTTCCACAAAAACTCAAAGTAGCACGGGTGACAGCTATATTTAAAGGTGGCCTTAGAAATAATTTATCAAATTACCGACCGATATCGGTCCTCCCCATTATGTCGAAAATATTTGAAAGTGTGATTAACCAAAGACTGGTTTCTTTCTTTGACAAACACAAAATTCTTTCTAATAGCCAATATGGTTTTCGGAAAAACAGATCAACTGAAAAAGCATTGTGCTACATCAAAGATAGTATACTTACGAACATAGATAGCAAAAATTTCACACTTGGTTTATTTCTAGATTTGAAGAAAGCTTTCGATTCCATAAAATATAATATTTTATACGACAAACTATCTAGGTATGGGGTGCGGGGAGTAGCATTAGAGCTCATTAAAAACTATCTGAGTCACCGTTCTCAAATTGTGCAAATACAAAACGCAAAATCATCGAAACTAAAGCTAACACAAGGAGTTCCTCAGGGGTCCATACTGGGGCCATTTTTATTTCTTGTTTATATTAACGATATTGTAACTATAGCAAACTCTCCTGAAATTATTATGTATGTCGATGACACTAATGTTTTTTTTTAAATCCACAGACTTAACTGATTTGGAAACTAAGGCCAACGAGTACCTTGCGTTGCTCTCGACTTGGCTAGGCCAAAATAGACTGCAGCTTAATATAGCAAAGACAAACTATGTCATATTTCGTGCTCTGAACAAACAACTTAGCCGGGAAATAGTTCTAACTTTCCAAGGGCATGAGTTAACCAGGGTTAAAGAGCAAAAGTTTCTTGGTGTCTGGTTCCAAGAGCATCTTTCGTGGAACGTTCATGTTAATAATTTAGTCGTTGAACTCTCCCGAGCTGTTGGCTGCTTGTATAAAATTGCACCCTTGATACCTATCTGGTTGAAGCAAAACCTATATAATTCATTGTTCTACTCTAGACTATGCTACGGAATACTGGTCTGGGGTACCACTACAAAAACCAACTACAATAGGATTATTCGTCTACAAAAAATGATACTGCGCATTTATGAAAGTTATCAGGGGCCATGGTACCAATTAAGCACGTCACCGTTATTTTTAAAATATCAAATGCTTCAAGCAAACAAAGTTTATGACTTCAAACTACTGCAGTATATACATTCCAATGCACTATATCTAGACGACAGCAGCAGTAATGAAGTCCCATACGACATGAGACTGAAGAGAAGACGAACATTAAAAACCAGGACTAACTATGGTACACAAACAACCAGCCACCAAGTACTAATGATCCTGAATAAGCTAGAAGGTCATATTGAATTCTTCACGACTAGAAATGCATTTAAAAATAAGGTGAAGGAACTGTTACTTGCACAGGCTTTGAGAGAATGACTATTGCAACACATGTGTGTGTGGGTATATGTGTGTGTATGTGTGTATATATGTGTATGTGTATATATGTGTATGTATATGTGTGTATATATATGTGTGTATATATGTGTATGTAGGTGTATATATGTGTGTATATATGTGTGTGTATGTGTGTGTGTGTGTATATATATGTGTGTATGTATATATGTGTGTATGTGTATATATATGTGTATGTATATATGTATGTATATATATATATGTATATATATATGGATGTATGTGTATGTATCTATGTACACTATTGCATTCCATGCGTTTGATTGAGCTTGATTGTGTGCTGATATCAATACTCCTTTTGTTACCTTATGCCTCTGTCTATAAAAAAAAAAAAAAAAATAGCACAGTAACTATGTGGACGTACGAATGCGAAAGACTTTGTATTCCTAACGCATTGTATATCAAATGTGTAACGATTTTTTTATATTTTTGTTTACTGCCAATGAACTACTATTATGCCATGTAATATGATGTTGTAACATGTTACGGGTACCGGGGCCCCTGTCAGGCGTTGTTCGCCTTTAGCTCCTGTACCTTTCTTGAAGTTGTCAAGATCAAATAAATCTTATTCTTATTCTTTCTTAACTAAAGGAATCATGGCGTCTAGCATGGTTTTCACGTCTCGACCGTAAACGATGCGGAAGGGTGCGAACCTTGTAGTTTTTTGGGTTGCGGTGTTAGGCAAACGTTACGTACGGCAGGATCTCGTGCCACGTTTTATCCTGGACATCCACGTACATAGAAATCATGTCGGGCAGCGTTTTGTTTAGCCTTTCTGTGAGGCCGTTACTTTGGGGGTAGTATGCGGTTGTCTTACGGTGGTTCGTGTAACTTAGCTTGAAGTTGTCGTCCAACAGTTGAATTCAATGGAATTGAATTGAAAGTTTATTTGCCCTGAAAACAACTTACAGGGGCAGGAGCAGAGACTAAAGGCTATACAGCCTGACAAAGGGCCTCTGCTACTAAATACACCTTGTCACGCAGGCGGCAGAGCATCTACATATCAAACAAATATTTTGAATAAATGATTGCACATAAACACAAGAAACATTAGCACACTTTTACTACGCAGTGTGAAATAGCACAATAAACATTACTATGCAGCGTGAAATAAACACAAAAGAATTTCATCACAAAGCAACATTTCAGCAGATCTTAAATTACAACAGCATAACAAGAACAACAGCACAGCATCAACATACAAAATGAGATCCTCGTAGCATATTCCAAATATTAGAAAGCAAAAATAAGCAAAGACAACATATTAGAAATCAAACAGACTTTAGAGGACATACTCAATATTATGACGCATTAGCATGGTTTTGATAATGGTGTTAAAAAAGTGTGAAATTGTGATCTAGAAGATCTTGTAGACAATTTAACATTGTAGGTATTCGATATTGAACGTGTTGTTTGCCATAATTTGTCCTAAGTGTTGGGATCTTGTGGCGTTACTGATGCATGTGCTAATTAGTACTTCCAGGTGTTGTCTGAAGACATTGTGGCTTATTTTGTTTGACCCATTGCATGAGCCTGAAGTAATACAGCTGTGTTACTACTTTTAACATTTCATATTTTTCAAAGAGTGGTTAAGTTTTCAAGTCTCCGATGATGCCGTGGTACTGCTTATATGCTCGTAAAACTCTTATCTGGAGAACAAGTATTTTTGATAGTTTGTCTGTGTGGTAGTTCCCAATACTAAGGAAGAGTATGTCATTTTAGAATAGAAAAGTGCATTATATATTTCTACTTGTAACCATTTTGGCAAAACTGCGTTGAGCTTGGGTAAGCATGCCACAGCTCTACTAAGTTATATTGTTTCTTTATTTAAATTTGTTCTCCATGTCAAGCCTTCGGTAAACCGTACGCCTAGATACTTCTGGCTGGTGACCATGCCCCTTCTCACTGCCCTCATATAAAACAGCCGGACTGTAGCTACGCGGCTTATTAGGCGCAGCAATGTATCTCGTTTTTCTTACGTTTAGTTGCAATTTATTTTAACTGTGATAACCCGACAGCCGATATAGGTAGACATTACCCTGTCGTTCAAGCGCTAGATTGGACGTAGAACTGAAGAATATGCTAGTGTCATCTGCATACCTTAAAACTTGGGTGAACTTGGGATATTACACAGGTCATTCATATAAACCATAAATAACAGAGGGCCAAGTATCGACCTTTGCGGTACTTCTCTTTTAAATTTGTGTAAGACAATGTGATATTGTTTATACAATTATAATAATGGCGGCTTGATAAATAGTCTTTCAATATTTCAAGAACTACACCACGTACGTCGTACTTGCTAAGTTTACACATTAGCACTTCGCGGCACACAGAATCAAATGCCTTCCTAAAATTTATGAACAAGTCAAGTGAGTACGGTTTATGTTCGATATTTTTAATTAGTTCATGTTTAATAATTAGCAAAGCTGCTTCACAGCATTTATGTTTTTGAAAACCGTATTAACCCTCATTGATCACATTATACTTGGTAAAGAACTTATACAAACGAATGTTTAGTGCATTCTCAAACACTTTAGATAGAACAGGAAGGATGATATTGGCCTCTAATTAGTTATTTGCCCTATATCCCCACCTCTAAAGACAGGGCATATTCTCGCTACTTTTAAGCGGCCTGGAAAAATGCCAGTCTGGAACATTCTGTTTATTAGAGGCACAAGGACTAGAGCTACATTATCAGCAACGTTACTTATTGAAGTTGCCTTTATCTTGTCAAAACCAGCTGCTACATTCTTCTCAATCTCATTTATCACTTGTATTACTTCATCAGACGTCACTGCAAGTCATACGCAGTTTCTAAGGTTGTATGCTTTTAACATAATGCGAGGAATGCTATTGATATCGTTTTTGTATTTGGCACTGCTCACAAAATACTCGTTTATCTTATTGGCTGCTTCACCATCAGATAAGGTGCCTGCATTAGTCTGAAGAAAAATCGATTTTTTACCTCATTCAACACCTTCCTGGAGTCATTTTTTATGTTCGTAAACAGCGTTTTAAAATATTGATACACGTATGTGCCAGGGTCGGTGACAACGAAGCAGCGCGAGTGTCGTTGGCTGAGAGCAGAGACGAAGAAGATGTTGCAGTCTTTGTCTTGTGATCGATAAAGCGTATTTATTCGAGGTTCTTTGTGTGCTCGTCGATCCCGCGTCGTCACACTGGTGGAGGTGCGGGGTAGTCTTCATGCTTGGCACCCCTTCGCGGACCCGATATTCGAGCCCGGAATCGCTACCACGCGTCGACACACCATTCCACCGTTTCAGACGCCGTCTGCTAGGCCTGGCTCCTGAGCTCAATTCCTTGCGAGAACCCGCCAGCAATCGTTTGCCTCCTTTAACCACCATGCCTAATGCAGCTCCAGTGCATATGACACTAAAGAATCCGATGATTCCTGATTGTTTTCATGGTGAGACCTATGAAGACGCCCAAGACTGGCTGAACCAGTTCGAACGCTGTGCAAAGTACAACCAGTGGGCCACGCCAGAAGAAAAAGCTCGCGAAGGTGTACTTCTACCTGAAGGACAACGCCCAGACGTGGTACATCAACAGGGAAAGAAGCTTGGCTACGTGGGACGACTTCCGCAAGCAGCTGGTTGACACGTTTACCAGTCTCGACTGAAAGGAAAATGTGCAACGCCTTTTAGAAGTTCGATTTCAGAAACCAAATGAGAGCGTTGCTATACGCCGAGGACATGACCCGTCTTTTTGACAGGGCAGATCCCGAGATGCCGGAAGAAAGGAAGCTGCGATATATATTGCGAGGCGTGAAGGAGCAACTGTTTGCTGGGCTTGTGAGAAATCCACCAACCACAGTAGCTGAGTTCACGAAAGAAGCCACAGCTATTGAAGGGGCCCTACAGCAATGGTACCGCCTGCAGAACCCGGTCAACTTTCAAACGAGTAGTCCTGTTACGGCTGCGGGAAGCATCTCTGACAAGGACAGGCCTCTGCGGGAAGTCATCCGGGAGATTTTGAGGGAGGAGCTTCGGCAGCTTGGTTTAATTCCAGCAACCGAACTGACGCCGGCACTGTCTTTTGTCGCTCTTGTTGTCCGGGATGAGGTCCGTCAGGCTCTCTCTTCATCCGGCTATGGCGATGTGCGACGGCATCTTAGTTATGCTGATGCAGTCCGAGGCCCCGCCGTTGTGCCTTCGGCACAGTGAACTCCAGTGACTGGACCACCACCAACCCTGCAAACACAGCCACTCTCAGCGCCGACCACTTTCGCAACCTCACCGATTCCTCCGGCAAGACGACTGCCGTATAGCCAACATGACCCACAAAGTGACCCAATAGTGAGTCTCCACTTATCTACCAGCGTCGGAAAACTGATTTGTGGTGTACCGCTGGCCGTGGACCAGTATGCTTTCATTGTGGCGAAGCTGGGCACGCCTGCAGAGTTCGCCGTTATCGCGGCGCTAAGTACTCGAGATTTCCTCGCTGCCCTGATTACATTGCGTACGACGATCGACGCATGTAGAACGACGCTCTTGTGAACACACTGCCGCAGAATCCAGTAACGGCCAGGTCACGTTCTCCATCTTCTGCGTGGCCCAGTTCACCTAATCGTCGCAATTTTGCCGACGTCACTAGGGGAAGGTACACTAGCCCGCAATGGGGAAAGTAGATGCAGTGACCTCGGGGGTTGGGGTTGCCAATAATCGAAATTCCGAACAGCCGCCATTGCTGACAAATGACAGCTCGAAGCCATCGATACCGAAGAAGACGACAGCATTGACTAATTCGACGAATGAGACAACTGCTGACGTAACCTACGTTATCAGCGCTGACCTCGTCGTTCACATTGACGGCCACCAAGTGACGGCTCTTGCGCACACTGGCTCCCACTTTTCTATAATAAGCCTACAGCTAGCCGAAAGACTAAGGAAGGTGATAATGCCATAGCATGGACCCAATATAAGAACTGCAGGAGGTCGGTTAATGACACTGGTTGGAAAGTGCACGGCCCGAATTTTCATCACTGGTTCCACCTTTGTCGACACCCTCGTCATTCTTCACGGGTGCTGTAAACAGCACAAATTGGGAATAGATTTCTTGCGCGAATACGGGGCTCTGATTGACCTCCGCGACAGAAGCGTAACGTTCGCTATAAGCTCGCACACTGCTACTGATGAGGAAACCCAGCCACCTGGTTTCCGTATTGCCGACGACGACGTCATACTGCCGCCACGCAATTGCTCTCTCGCATCCGTGCACTGCGACATCTTACAAAAAGGTACTGGCATCGCTGAAAACATCAAGGGGCTCGTATTCACTAGCGGCATTTCTATCGCCAGGGCTGTCGTCACTGTTATTGACGGATGCACTGAACTCTTGTTGACAAATTTCAACTGGGAACGCCAACACATAGTTAAAGGCACGGGTATTTCCTATTTCGACGAACTTGCTCAAGTAGAAGATTACATTTAGTGGCGGAAGCAGCAGCGTCTACGATCACTACACCGACATCCGTCGACGTTAGTCCAACCTTATCTCCCATTGAGCGAGACCGCCTTCTCACACTCATCAACAAGTTCCGCGGCTGCTTCTCATCCACATGAAGAGTTCGTGAAACGGCACTAACAAAACACCGCATTATCACGGATTCCGACGCCGGACCCATCCGGCAAAATCCTCATCGTGTCGCCCCAAAAGAGCGTGAAGCGATTCAAACACAGGTGAAAATGATGCTGGAAGGTGGTATTATTCGGCCATCCAACAGTCCTTGGGCATCACCAGTAGTACTCGTCAAAAAAAAGGACGGAAGCTTGCGTTTCTGCATCGACTACGGGAAGCTAAATGTGATCACAAAGAAAGACGTCCATCCTCTTCTGCGTATTGATGATTCATTGGATAGACTACGAAACGCACGCCACTTTTCGTCAATGGACTTGACAAGCGGCTACTGGCAAATTGAAGTGGATGAGAGAGATCACGAGAAGTCCGCCTTTGTTACGCCCGATGGACTTCATGAATTTCCGGTACTTCGTTTCGCTTTGTGTTCGGCGCCAGCAACATTCCAGCGTCTGATGAACACGGTTCTCTCGGGACTTAAGTGGCAAACCTGCTTGGTGTACCTCAAGAGGTGATTGTCTTTTCGGCAACTTTTGAGGAAAACTTATGAAGGCTTGAAGCAGTTTTTGAAGCGATACGCTTGGCCAGTCTTACTCTAAAACCCGAAAAGTGCCACTTCGGCTTCCACAAACTTCAAGTCCTTGGTCACAACGTGAGCAGCCAAGGGATCTGACCCGACCAGGATAAAATTGCTGCCATGACGAATTTCCCGACGCCATCAAACAAAAAATCAGTGCGATGTTTTTTGAGACTCTGTGCCTATTACCGGTGGTTTATTGCCACATTTTCGCGCATCGCATGGCCATTGACACAGCTTACTCGAGAAGATATCCCCTTCACATGGGGCGAAGACCAGCACCAGGCATTTCATGAGCTTCGTCAGCGCATGCAAACACCGCCCGTGCTCGCCCACTTCGATGAAGACGCGCCAACAATACTACATACGGATGCTAGTAATGTGGGTCTTGGAGCAGTGCTCCTACAATCGAAGGACAACATGAAAAATGTGATCGCCTACGCCATAAGGACGCTGTCCCGATCAGAAGCTAACTATACTACGACGGAGAAAGAATGCCTTGCAATGGTGGGGGCAGTCCTGAAGTTTCGTCCTTATTTGTACGGCCGCCCATTCACCGTTATTAGCGATCACCACTCGCTCTGTTGGTTAATTAACTTGAAAGGTCCATCTGGCCGTCTTGCACGCTGTAGTCTTCGGCTCCAAGAATTCGACTTCACTGTTGCCGACTGTCTTAACACTGATGCCGACTGTCTTTCTCGATTTTCTGTTTGGACGGCATCGCCGGATGACGACGACGACACGGTCTTTTTGGGAATTATGGACACTGCCGCCTTTTCTGAACAGCAGCGCGACAACCCTAAACTACTACCACTCATGAATTACCTACAAGGGGGAATGAATAGCGTGCCGAAGTTATTTTCGAGAAGGATGCCGTCGTACTGCTTGCGGAATGACGTTCTTTATAAGAAGAACTTTTCACCCACCGGCAGCTGCTACTTGCTCGTCGTTCCTTCTTTGCTTCGTCGTGGGGTACTGCAAGCATGCCACAAAGAACCTACTGCCGGTCACTTAGGTTACGCGAGAACATTGGCGAGGATAACGCAAAACTATTACTGGCCAAGACTTGCCGGAGTCGTCAAAACTTACGTGCAGGCATGTCTAGATTACCAGCGCCACAAACCACCATCCATCAAACCAGCCGGCCTGCTGCAGCCTGTCCGAGTGCCGGTGACACCATTAGCACAAATTGGCATGAATTTTCTGGGCCCCTTCCCAAAGTCTACCACTGGAAACAGGTGGATAATTGCAGCCACAGATTACCTGACTCAATACACGGAGACAGGCGCTCTGCCACGCGCAATGGCAGCTGAAGCGGCACAATTTTTCACCGAAGCCATCGTTTTAGGACACGGTGCTCCTGCAACACCGTTTTTCGACTAAGTGGTACAGCTCACAGGAAAACAACGGCTTATCATTTCCAGACCAACTGGCTGACCGAACGTCTATACAGGACACTAGCTGACATGATAAGCATGTACGTAAATGTAGAGCAGAAGAACTGGGACGACATATTGCCCTACGTCACGTTCACGTACAACACGGCTCGTCAGGAGACCACTCAGAAGACACCCTTCAGTCTCCTTTACGGACGCGAAATTACGACAACGTTGGACGCGATGCTCCCTCATGAAAATGATGGTAGTGAGACGGACACCGAACAGTTTACCTAGCGAGCAGAGAAAGCCAGACAACTTGCCAGGTTGCGAATAACCAAACAACACGACGATGACGCCAAACATTATGACCTCCGGTACAGAACTATCACATACAACGTTGGCGACAAAGTGTGGGTCTGGACACCAATTCGTCAGCGTGGGCTCTCCGTAAAGCTGTTGCGAAGGTACTTCGGAACCTACAAGGTTCTGCGACGCATCAGTGACGTCAACTACGAGATTGTTCCGGACGGCTTTCAGTGTTCAAAGCGCCGCCGACATTCACCAGCGATTGTCCACGTGCTTCGGATGAAGCCTTACTTTCAGTGACTAACGGTGCAGTTTTGGTTTGACCTTGCTTTTGGAAGGTTTAACATCGGGGTGATGTTTTTTAAGGGGGAATATTGACGCGCGTATGTGCCAGTGGCGGTGACAACGAAGCAGCACGAGTGTCCTTGGCCGAAAGCAGAGACGAAAAAGACGTTGCAGTCTTTGTCCTGTGATCAATAAAGCGTATCTGTTCGAGGTTCTTTGTGTGCTCGTCGATCCCGCGTCGTCACAATATATTTTTTGCGCTCGCTTTAACTCAGTAGTCAACCTGTTACAGTATTGTTCAAACTCTGACAACACTTTCAAGTTCCTTGTATTAACAAATGTTTAATACAATTTCTTTTCCGCCTTAATCATATTAAGTAGTTTTCCATCAATCCACGGCTTCCTTGTCCATTTATGCTTCTGATTTTGCAAAGTCATAGGAAATGCTTGATTATAACATGCTTTGAATTTCTCAAAGAATAACTTGTATGCTGCAGTGGGGTTTCTTTGTTCAAACACGCATGCCCAATTTATTGTCTGAATATGTGTGCGGAAAACTTCCAAGCCTGCACCACTGAAGCTCGTAGATAAGGCTTTCATGGTAGTTGTGCGTTCGACCTGCGTGTTTGGCAGTAGACAGAAGACTGGTAAATGGTCGCTCAAGTCGACTGTTAGCAGTGCAACGATACGGTCTTGTAAGTGAATGTTTGTTACTCATATGTTAAGTAACCTATCGCTGTTTTCTGTTGATCTTGTGGCTTCTGTAATAATATTAGTGCACGCGAAGGAATGAATGATTTCAGCAGCAGTGGCACCTGGTAACATATTTATGTTGACATTCCCCATTAGTACACAAACATGGGAAATCAACATAGAATAGAAAGCACATGCTCCACATAGTCAAAGAAGTATATTTGTTACCCATTAGTGGACGATACATATTGTTGCGTGAAGGCACAAGGGAAACTAGGCGTTTTAAAATATATTTACACAGCGCCAACGCGCAAGCCAAGATGGCGAACAAGAGAGAGCGCGCGCACACACAAGTCACCTCGTCTTCCTCAGCGCCTATCTCACTGTTTAAGTGGGGCATTGTCTCGTAACATAACCCCCGGGTGCTGAAGCACCGTCTCGGTGCTTTCTATTGTGTTGCCGAGTGGTAAAGCTTAAGGCGGGATACGTGGACAATGTCTGTAGACAGCGAAGCGGAGGCGGAGGAAGACTCGAGCGGGGCTATCTCGTATGTCACATCTGTCACCTGGCGCAATACGCGGTAGGGTC
The DNA here is from genome assembly GCF_043290135.1 of Rhipicephalus microplus. Taxonomy (NCBI): domain Eukaryota; kingdom Metazoa; phylum Arthropoda; class Arachnida; order Ixodida; family Ixodidae; genus Rhipicephalus; species Rhipicephalus microplus. Next base: position 269,843,871 of record NC_134702.1, on the reverse strand, counting down.
CCGAGTACCGGGAAAGCAGTTTTTCAGAAAGTCCGACGCGTCTAGTCGGAGTCCACAATAGCACAAGAGAACCTGGTGTAAAGGAAATTTGGCGGTGATGTGAGTCGTAACGATGCCGCTGGTGATCTTGCGATGCTAAAAGGCGCTGACGAGCAACTTCTCGTGCTTTGCGAGCCCTGGTGATAGCATCACGGGTGTATTCAGTCGTAAAGTCGACGGCTGTCGGAAAGATGGTGTCGAAAGGTAAAGTTGGATGACGGCCAAACACCAGGTAGAAAGGTGAAAAACCAGCTGCATCATGGCGTGAAGAATTATAGGCAAACGTAACGAAGGGCAATGCAACGTCCCAGTCCTGGTGGTCGGACGATACGTACATAGCGAGCATATCAGTTAAAGTCCGGTTGAATCGTTCAGTGAGTCCGTTAGTTTGCGGGTGGTAAGCTGTCGTAAATTTATGTTTCGTCTCGCAGGAGCGAAGCAGGTCGTCGATAACTCGGGAAAGGAAATAGCGCCCACGATCTGTTAGGAGTTGGCGTGGGGCGCCATGGTGAAGTATGACGTCGTGCAGGAGAAAATCGGCAACGTCTGTGGCGCAGCTGGTTGGCAAAGCCCGCGTGATAGCGTACCGGGTTGTATGATCCGTCGCGACAGCTATCCACTTGTTCCCCAAAGTGGATGCAGGGAAAGGGCCTAGGAGGTCAAGACCAAGTCGGAAGAAGGGATCAAAGGGAACGTCAAGTGGTTGGAGGAACCCGGCAGGACTCATAGAAGGTTTTTTGCGGCGTTGACACTGATCGCATGAGGCGACGTAGCTGCGGACCGAGCGATAAAGACTGGGCCAGTAAAATCGACGCTGTACGCGGTCATACGTCCGAGACAGTCCGAGGTGACCGGCAGTGGGAGCGTCATGAAGCTGGCCGATCACGCTCGCACGTAGGTGGGAAGGTACCACAAGGAGCAGTTCGTGTCCATCAGGGCGGACGTTGCAACGGTACAATGTGTCATCCTTAAGCACGAACAATCGAGTAGAAGGATCGGGTGCCGCAGAATGAAGCTTCTCGATGATGTTACGCAAGGCAGGATCTCGGCGCTGTTCCTCACGGATGTTGCTTAAAGCGGAGAGAGACAGCACACATGGCGATTCATCGAACGCTTCAGGTGGGTCCACTGGATTCCGAGATAAGCAGTCAGCGTCATGGTGTAAACGGCCAGATTTGTAGGACACCGAGTAGTTATACTCTTGAAGCCGTAGTGCCCATCGACCAAGGCGCCCAGTGGGGTCCTTCAAGGACGAGAGCCAGCAAAGTGCGTGGTGATCGGTTATGACAGTGAAATGTCGACCATGTAAATAAGGCCGAAATTTTGCTACTGCCCAAACGAGAGCAAGGCATTCCCTTTCGGTGATGGAGTAGTTCCTTTCCGCCTGCGAGAGGAGACGGCTGGCATAGGCGATAACGCGGGCGCAGCCGCTTTGATGCTGAACCAAAACAGCACCGATTCCGTAACCGCTGGCATCTGTGTGTACTTCGGTAGGGGCAGAAACGTCGAAATGGGCCAGAACAGGTGGTTTTGTTAGCGATTCAATAAGTGTAGAGAACGCCGTAGCCTGCGCAGCGCCCCATGTGAATGAGACATCGTTTCTCAATAAGTCTGTGAGAGGACGGGCGACTTCCGCAAAGTTGTTCACAAAACGTCGAAAGTACGAGCACAGACCGAGAAAGCTGCGTACTTCTTTAGTGCAGGTCGGAACAGGGAAGTTACGCACGGCTCGCACTTTATCGGGATCAGGACGTACACCAGAGGAGTCGACAAGGTGGCCCAACATTGTTAGTTGCTGGCGTCCGAAGTGACACTTTGACGAGTTCAGTTGGAGACCGGCATTGCGAAATACGGCCAGTATTGAGGAAACGCGGTCGAGGTGGGTTTCAAAGGTCGGGGAAAAGACGATAACGTCGTCAAGGTAGCATAGACAAATTGACCATTTGAACCCACGCAAAAGAGAGTCCATCATCCGCTCGAAGGTGGCTGGAGCGTTGCATAATCCGAAGGGCATGACCTTAAATTGGTAAAGACCATCGGGGGTGACAAAAGCGGTCTTCTCGCGGTCCATGTCATCGACAGCAATTTGCCAGTAACCTGCTCTTAGATCAATAGAAGAAAAATACTTAGCGCCGTGAAGACAATCTAGGGCGTCGTCTATGCGCGGTAGCGGGTAGACGTCTTTTTTAGTGATCTTGTTCAGATGTCGGTAGTCAACACAGAATCGCCAAGTGTTGTCCTTCTTTTTGACAAGAACAACAGGGGAAGCCCATGGACTACATGATGGTTCAATTATGTCTTTGGCGAGCATGTTGTCGACTTCTGCTTGAATTATGTGACGCTCGGTCGAAGATACGCGGTATGGCCGTCGATGGACAGGGGAGGCATCGCCGGTGTCAATGCGGTGCTTTACCGCACTGGTTTGACCTAGTGGACGATCACAAAAGTCAAATACGTCCCAGTATGACTCAAGAACGCGAAGGAGTTCGTCAGCTTGATGCGGCAAAAGGTCTGACGCGATCATTTTTTTAACATCAGGAGACGGGCTTCCTTGCGAAGATCGAGCATGTGTGAAGCTGGAGTGTCGAGCCTCGTTCGAAGACAGAGCTGATATGACGCATTCTTCAGAAGGAGTCAGCATGGCGAGGGCGATTCCGCGCGGAAGCACTTGCGGACACAGAGCAAAGTTGAGCACAGGAATGCAGGCGTGGTTTGCACGTAACTGAATAACAGTGTGTGGTAAGGTAACACTGTGGGTCAAGAGAAGGGATGTGATGGGCGCGAGCACATAGTCACCATCGGATACAGGTGGCGAGGGCGTAACGGTGATGCAGGTCACGGTTTGCGGTAACAAACGGACATGTTCAGCAGAGCACATACGGGCTTGCGGTCGACTGGGCGGATCAATCGGACACGGTAGGTCAAGTTGCACAGTACCGGCTGAACAGTCGATGAGAGCGGAATGAGTGGACAAAAAGTCAAGACCGAGGATCACATCATTGGTGCAGTGAGAAAGAACAGTGAAGAGAACTGAAGTTTGACGGCCGGCAATAGTAACGCGTGCAGTACAGACGCCAATAACAGCAGCCGTACTACCATCAGCAACGCGAACGCTGCGTGAAGGGGCTGGAGTAAGTACTTTCTTTAAGCGGTCTCGAATGTGCAGGCTCATCACAGAAATATGGGCGCCAGTGTCTACTAAGGCTTTAACAGATAAACCGTCCACTTCAACGTCGATCAAGTTCTGATTGGTCGGGAGCGTCAACAGAGGAATTGGAGAGCAAGTCGTATCAGCAGCGTCACCTCCAGGAGCTGCAGCCGTTAGTTTTCCGAAGAAAACCGCCGGGCAGAGGACGGGGACGGGGAACGAGGTGGTGGTGGAGATCGGGAAAATCTACGTCGAGGTGAAGGTGAGCGACTGTACTGGGCAGTGGTCGTAGTGGTCGGGTCGTAATTAGCTGAGCCCTCACGCCGTGGTGGTTCCTGGTCATAGAGGTGGGCCGGTGAATGGGGGTTGGAGAAGTTTGGGTTTGCCCGATACGGTGAGGTCCACGTGCTTCGGCAATGACGGGAAATGTGTCCCACTCGTTCACATCGGAAGCAAATCGGCCTGTCATCAGGCGTTCTCCACGCATTTGGGTCACGATTACGTGGAGCAGGGCGGCGATACTGCTGTGGGTGGCTCGGGGTAGACGAACTGACAGCGCCGGGACGGTGCACAGAACAGACTGTGTGAACACCCGCGTTGGCTAGTTCCTGGCGAACAACGGTCTGTATTAGCGATATGGTCGGCTGAGGATCACTCGGTGCCAGTGCTCTCAAGGGGGCGGGTGAGATGGCTTCGATTTCACGGCGTACAATTCTCGTGATGTCACTGGAGTGTGAATTGGGCAGGGTCGGTACATGGAGATCCGCACATGTTGACGTCGCAGCAGTGTTGGGAAGGCGCGTAAAGTGGTAAGCAATGCGACGGCTTTTAGCCTCTTGAAACTGTTGGCACTCCAAGATAACATCTTGCACGGTGGAACAGCCTTTGCACACAATGAGGTTAAATGCATCGTCTGCGATGCCCTTGAGCACGTGCGCTACCTTGTCGGCTTCAGCCATGGTTCGGTCAACTTTACGGCAAAGGGTCAGCACATCTTGAATATACGCCAGGTAGGACTCCGTGGACGTCTGAACACGTGTGCCAAGTTCTTTCCTAGCGGCCTGCTTGCAGCCGGCAGATTGACCAAACAACTCGCGTAATTTGGTCTTGCATACGTCCCAGCTTGTGATACCGTCCACATTGTTATTAAACCACGCCTTGGCCGTTCCTTGTAAATAAAAGATGATGTTTGCCAGCATTAAGGTTGGGTCCCACCTGTGATTTGTGCTGAAGAGTTCGTAGAGTTTAAGCCACTCATCCACGTCCTCGCCGTCCGTTCCCGAAAAGTTGCCGGGATCGCGGGGTGGAGCGGCCACGAGATAAACAGGAGAGGTCGGCGCCATTGATGCAGTGGGCGTAGCAGTTGAGGAAGCGTCGCTGCCGGTGGACATGTTGGGAGCAGAGACTAGGCGTCCGCTGCGTAACTCCGTCGTGCGTTGTAACCCAGCACCTTCCACCAAAATGTTGCGTGAAGGCACAAGGGAAACTAGGCGTTTTAAAATATATTTACACAGCGCCAACGCGCAAGCCAAGATGGCGAACAAGAGAGAGCGCGCGCACACACAAGTCACCTCGTCTTCCTCAGCGCCTATCTCACTGTTTAAGTGGGGCATTGTCTCGTAACAATATTAACAGCTATTAACTTCTCTAAACGTACCGAAAAACACTAAGTGCTGTTATTTATTACTGAAAATGCAGGCATGATTTCATGATTTATTCACCTTTTGCCATAAACTGCTATGCCACCGACGCGGCCTCTTGATAGCACCAGACCATTGTACATGTAGTCATGAAAAAATGGTGGTTTTTCAGTTTCTGTAAGCCAGGTTTCCGTGTACATCAAAATATCAAAGCTATGGGTGATCAAAGCATTAAAGTCACTGAGTTGTTCCTCCTTATTTCTAATGCTACGCGCGTTTAGGTTCAGGATTTTAAAGTGTTAAGAAATACCTGAAACAGTTTTGTTAAAAGTAGCCACATCGTAATAGCTACAAGCGTCAGTCCATTATCTGCGGGGTGGTCCACACGTAGACACACACAAAAAAAACACACACTACGTTGCATCATTCATGTTTTGTATGTCACTAATGCATGAAACCTTTAACACCGGAGAGTCTTCAATTTTTCTCGCAAACAGTTTGCCTCCCACTGTCCACACAAAATTCCATCGTAGTTCGTTCTTTTCTTGCAACGTGGCACCGAGTGACTGCTTGCCAAAGTGGGTTAGGGGCTCATTCACATAAATTCTGGAGATGGAGTGCAAGCCAAGAGTCTTTGCGTCCACTTTTAATTTTTTTTTGCTTTACTGGGAAAATCATTTCCTTTTCTTCTACGGATGAACCGGACAAATATGTTTGATTCGCCGTTCCGAGCAGTAGGCACACGTTGACAAACACCAATATCAGCTTCCGTTACTTCCTCCTGAATGACTTCACCAATTTGTTTGATGACAGCTATGGGGTCACCCTCAATTGAAATTCCCTTAATCTCAATATTGTTAGAACGCTGATACTGTTCCAACTCTTTCAGTACTTCCTGTAACTGCTTCTTGATTTCACCAATGCCCTCAAATTTTTCTTTTAAGCCTCTGATTTCTAACCGTAAACGCCGTAAATGCTGTCCCTTGGTCAGTGATGATAAATGACGGGGCACCGTGACGAAGCACAGTGTGGTGCATGAAAAACTGGATTACTTCAGATGCTGTACCGCGTGCCAGTGGTTTCGCTTAAGCGTAATGCGTCAAGTAATCAGTTGCGACGATGATCCACTTCTTTCCGGAGAGAGACGAAGGAAACGATCTAAGAAGGTCCATCCCAACCTGGTCAAGCGGCGTACGCGGTGGGTCGATGGGTTGTAGTAGGCCTGCAGGCTGGCTTTACAGGGGGTGATTTGCGGCGCTGACATTCGCGGCATCTTTTCACGTAGGATTCGACACAAGCTGTGAGTTTAGGCCAGAAATATAGCTGTCGTACCCGGTTGAGCGTTCTTATATATCCGAGATGGCCGGATGGCGGCTCATCGTGGCATGCTAATAGGATGTCATCACGAAGGTCTTCAGGAACGACTAGAAAATAAGATCTGCTGCCGACACTGGTGTTTTTCTTGTATATTATGCTGTGTCGTAAGCAAAATGACGACCACGTATGGGAAAGTGGACGAGGAATAGACGCGGTGCTGCCTTCTATATGATCGATGATGGGCCTTAACTCGTGGTCCGCTCGTTGCTTACTGAGGAGGTCCGCCCCAGTGAGAGTCTCTGAAAGGCATGGTCGTTTTCTGCAGCTGTGTGGTCGGATTCTAGAGGTGCTTGTGATAGCGTGTCAGCGTCTTCATGCTTTCTACCATACTTGTATACGATGGTGACATCGAACTCCTGAAGTCACTGACTCCATCGTGCTAATCGCTCAGAGGGGTCTCGGTGGTTAGCCAAATAACATAAAGCATGGTGATCAGTGACAACATTATTGAGCGCCTATAGAGATAAAGTCTGAACTTCGTAATGGCCCATATTACTGCGAGACATTCCTTCTCTGACGTTGAATAGTTGGTCTCAGCGCGTGATAGAGTGAGGCTCACGTAGGCAATCACAAGTTCGGCCCCATCTTGTGTTTGCACTAAGATAACTCCAAGACCGATGTTGCTTGCGTCAGTGCGCACCTCTGTATCAGCGTCCTCATAGAAATGACCAAGTACAGGAGGGGAAGACAATGAATGTTGCAGTTCCGCAAAGGCAGTCGCTTGTTCGTCAGTCCACAGAAATGGGGTGTTGTCACGCGTAAGTCTGATGAGCGGCTCCACAATCTTAAAGACGCTTTGAATAAAGCGGCGATAGTATGCGCACAGCCCCAGAAATCATCGAAAACTTTTTTTTGCCTGTTGGAGCTGGAAAATCGGCCACAGTGGCAGTCTTCTCGGAATCAGGTCGAACGCAAGCAGCACTCACAACGTGACCCAGGAACTTCAGTTCTTTGTAGCCGAAATGGCACTTCTAAAGCTTGAGGGTGAGATCAGCGGACCGTATAACTTCAAGAACACTCCGAAGGCGACCAAGATGCTCGTGACACGTTTTTGAAACGACAGCGACATCATATTGATAGACGAGACAACTTTTCCCTTGAGGCCAGCGAGAACGGTGTCTATCTATCGTTGGATATGCTTGTTAGCTTTCAACAGTCTTTACGCATGGGTTCAAAGCTTTTGATATGTATGAGTGACTTGTTCTTATTCGAACCTGACTCTTTACATCAGTGGTACCGGCTTGAACACTCGCAATGAACGATGCAAACCTTACCTGATGGACGTTGCTTTTTCCAGTCGAGGCTAGTTATGTCACCTGGTGATAATGAGACATGCGAACTACCATTTAGTCAAGAGAAAAAAAACAGAACCCCACAGTCAGAGAGCAGCGCAAACCAGCAGTGAGGCACCCTACCTGCAGCAAAAAAAGAAAAATTGCTCTGTGTAAACATGACCATAGTACTAGCAGCGCCATGTCGCTTCGCATTATTGCAGTTTACTACGCCGCCGTTACTTATTTACATGGTATTTCAATACAACCGTCCAAAGGTACAGTTTCTGTTCTCTAAAATGTTATAGGAGTTTGATGAACGCACGCAGCGACATGTAACCTGAAGCCGTTCACTCTCCCACGCTCTGCGCCCACTACACACGCGCAGTGCTCCAGGCAGCCATGGTTGTCTAGGCGACAAGACTTGGTGGCGCTTGCACTCCGGTTAGTTCTAATTCAACGCTAGCTACGTCCCTTGACTGGTTGCGCAGGCGAAGTTTTTTTTTTTTTTGTAACACTGATCTGCTGCGTTCTACTCTTTCTTTGCAGTGCATTCAAATGGCAGTGAGCATCGCGATCATGCAGTGCGACCAGCGCGAGCTGCAAGTCAGAGCGCACATTTGTAATCTTCGAGAGCGAAATCGAGCGCACCTTCACCGACCTAACGTCGTGAAGACTGGTCAAAAAGCTAAGCTGATGGCTTTTGATTAGTTTTATTGGTGTTGAGAAACAATGCATTCATGGTCACGCAAGAGATATTTTATCAGCACCTTCATTACCGGAGAGACACTTCTCCACGCAACATTGCATTCATCGGCCGTCACGCTATTGAATGAGATCATATACTTGTACTTAACTTGCAGTCCTTGTTAAAAGAAGGTGGCTAAAAGTCATTAATTTTCGTTGATTTCTCGTTGTCTACGAAGTCAAGGCTTTGACCGAAGCACGTCCGCTCAGCAAGTAAGATAAAATTAAAAGAAGAAAATCTAAAAATAAAAAAGAAACCGATAATGCTTTTCGGTTTCCTTTAGGAGAGCTTCGTTCGCAATTTAGTCAGCAAGGCTCCCGTCATTGTGAGCAAGACTTCGTAAGGATCATCGAAACGTCATCTTTCCGCATTCGTCTTTATGATCGGTGTCCTCTCTTTAATTTTCATCACGCACGTTTCAGAAGATACGATGAGGAATATTAGCAACATTAATAACTGAAATGTGCATACTCTAAATATATCACATGAAAGTTCACTTTTGCAAGAGACCTCATGACCCGTTGACGTGAAAGTTATGGCTAGTCAGCTGTGTGGATGGTTTTTTGAGGGCGGCGGACGTTTGACCTCCAGCTTTAAGAGCTTCGATCTTATGAGGGGGGAGGCACCATGGCTACGCCATTGTGCGCAACGTTACTTCGATTCAGGCAAGTTAGTGCACTTTGTGAGTGTTCACTAATCACGCAAACCACACAGGTGAAAGGAGCATATACAAGAGGATTGGCTCTTACTGTATTGGATAAGTGGCGCTCCTACTGCGTCTTGCGTCTTTTGTAGTTCACGCACTTCATCAATGAACACTCCGTTTTCGGTTATAGTGCTTTGTTTCCTGTTTTGGTTCATTACTAGACCAGCTAATAGTAGGTTCTTTGCTGGTATCAAGATGATCAATGTATAGTTGAAATATAAGCAAAAATACATAAAAATGCCGTGAACTTGTACATTGCAAAACTCTTTACATAATAAAGGGTTTAAAATGAGTTTATGCATAAAAAACACCCTCGTAAACAGGATTTTTACTCTCCCATGTTAAAAATTTGGGTGTTTGTACATAAAACATTCTTGAAACACTGCATTTAGACCTTTATCTTAGAGGTGTATGAACAAGGCTGTGGAGGATATGGCGTGGAGCAGCCTTAGAAGTACTCAAATCTGTCGAGATGAATAAAAGAGACCTAATGTATAGGTATGAGGCAATTAAGACCTCGCTAATACTTGCAGGACTTCATTTCTAGCTTGCTTGCTTGTTCCTTTCTTTTGTGGCTCTCACCCACTAAGGGGGATTGGCCAAGACGCCGGTGGTTAATGCAAGTCAATACCTTCAGGTTTTCTAGACTAGGAGAATATGATTACTGTGTTTACTGTGAAATTAGTTTGGCGCAATGTAAACAAAATGGAAGAAAGAAGGGGCGAAAGAAATAATAGAATTTGTTGAATATCTGAGGTGGAATCGCTATATGAAATTCTCCTGAAAGTTGAATCATTGCAGTGTATCAGCTAAATAATAAGTGGTAGAGTGGCTAGTAAAATTCGAGAGCTGATCGCTGACTCAGCAAGGTAATCTTGTGTTATATATGAATCCGCTGAGAGCCCCGCAGATGTTCCTGTCGCTGTGTCCCAATGAAATGGCCCCAAAAGACAAAATACTGGGAGTATTAGGTGATATTCCTAGTTTTCTGCATAAAATTTCTAAGCAGTTTTTTCTTTGATTTTTGAAACGGTGACATGTGATAAGAAAGTGGTCAATATGTTCAGGTTCGTTACAGCTTGAGCACAGAGAGGATGGCAGCAGACCAGACCTGTTTAAGTAGAAATTAAGAGGTGGTACACGGCAACGTAATTTTCTTATCAAGACTTCCAATTTACGCGTGGGACACCATTTATTATTCCATTTGAAGTGCAGGTGCGAGAAATCTGGATTCGGTATCATGATTTTTGATGAGTCTTCAAGAAGGGAAACTTTCCTAAACCTCGATGCTGTTACATAAGCTGTAGGAGGCATGATTGGCACAATCGGAAGATCAAGAGATGTTCGCGCAAGTGTGTCAGCCATCTCGTTTATAAATATACTACGATGGCCTGGCACCCATATTATTCGCACTAGACGAATGTTTGCTGGGATTAATGATTTAATAGTTTCTAGTACTACTGATGTCGACGACGATGATAAAAATGAACACACGTAATACGAGTCAGACACTATCACAGCTGTCGAATGAGTCGCAGGAAGTTTACGAATAGCTAGTATAACGGCCATTAATTCCGCTTCAAATATTGGTGTATAATCTGGGAGGCGTAATGAAAATGACCAGAATAATGTGAGAGAAAAAACACTTACATCTGCCTTCTCGCCACTCATAGATGCATCCGTTGCAATTACCATATTAGTACCTAATTGAGACAGGTGATTTCTTTTCTCGTGGTTCTTCGTGCTTCTTCCTCTTCGAAGTGTGGCGATTTGGGACAGTTGGTATAACATGACGACAGCTATAGCGCAAGAACAGAACGATGACAAACAGACATTTCCTTCTTGTCTTTTTGTTGTCATTTTGTTCCCACGCTATAACTATCGTCTTTCTTTCTGTCTGGTGGTCTGCCAGCGCTCGCGATAGAATTAACAATCGCGGCCGCGCTGTGAAGTTGGTCGCGCAGTTTTAGGTGCTACATTTTCCAGGCAAGCCTTATTATGATAACACCTTGTGTTTCTCACACTGAAAGAACGGACGTCACCACCTGAACATCCTGACTGAAAGATCCATGCAAAACTTCGTAGTTGTCTACCTTAATTTTTTCTATCGTTGTGAGCGTTCAACTTTTAAAACGGTGCCTTCATTTTGCCAGCTTTCTTTTTCCACTTGGAATGCAGACTGAGGAATTCTTTTTGCGCCAGCTCACGGAAGAAGGCAATCAAGTTGACAGGCCTCTCACTCCTCTGTTTTGTCTCTACCTTCTGCTTGTGCTTTTTGGTAACAAAGTCCACCAAAACCTTCCAGTCTAGGTTGTCATCCTGGCAAGGGAGTTTTGCTGTCTTGGCAACGATGTCGACAGTGTAATAAATAAATGTGTCTTCTGCGGCAAGCAGCATGAGATGACCTCGCAGCTTCTCAATGACACTATGCTATAGAGTGAGCAATAGCTCCTTCACACCCACTGCCTGTGGCGACTCTTCTGCACGGCTCTCCAAGCTAGCCGTCGTGCTTCACTTCTTGTCGTCTGCTGATTCGGACGTTCCGCAATGCGTTCTGTCTGTTCCTTTCCCTGGACTAATTCATCGTGGTGTCGTTCCTCAGCGATCTTCTGCTGCATCTTGAGCACCAAAGAGGCTGCATGCCGTAGCTTCTTTTCTGCTGCAGTCAGCAGCTTTCGCACCGCTTAGAACTCCTCATTCAGTTGCTGTTCTTGTGACTCGTCCTGCACTACCAAGTCTGCAAGATCAGCTTTCCACATCACTTCTATAGGTTGATGTTCCATTTTTTTGCAGTGTCGTCGCTCCTAAAACAGAAATTGAAGTACCGTTATTTTAGTCGCATTATCACTCTGTTCCCGTTTGTGGTTAATTTTCTCTTGGCGCAACATTGATCGCAACTCGGTCATCTTGGCTTCCTGCGATACTGCCTGCTCCATGTTCTTATGAACTTCAGCTTGACATGGTGCAGTGTCTTTTTCTTGTATGAGCCGCTTGCGGTTATCATAAAATGCAGAATTGTTGTGAGTCTCTTCTGAGATGGCAGATGTCGTGGAAATAAACGCAGTCGAATCATGTTCTTGAGAGGTTTTCTTCTAAGTCGTATAGCTAGAGCTTGCCTCTTCTCGACCATCAGCTGCTGATGACTTTCTTAGTTTCGACTTTTTTGCGCTTTTCTCTTTATTTGCGTGTTGATTTGGCTGGCTCACATGGTATTTGGTGAGTCCGTGATGCGAAATCAGAGTGATACTTTGTGGATCACACATGCTTGAGGCATGTCGGCCTTTGCAGCTCAAGCAAGAGATTCTTCATTTGCAGTCACGCGCCTTGTGGCCTTTCGTTGTACACGTGAAGTAACGTTAATAGTTGGACAGCACTTGTTTCTTCTGGGTTGATGACATGTCGGTAGGAGAAGTTTCCATGGAGTATTGTTTCGATGTGCAGAACACCAAATTGTTTTTCTCTTTCGAAATCTCCAGAGGAGTTCGTCAGCCGAACATATGAAGTCGGTTGGTCCTAGCTGTAACTTCGGGCTGGCTGGTTCGAAGAATGTCGACCACCGCTGTCTCGTTCACTGCTATCCTTGTAATCACTCTTCTCGAGGCTCTTTAGTTCCGTGGAAAGGAAGTTCAGTAGAACGTCAAGCCTCAAAGTATCACCAGCATGGTCCATGGCCCTTTGAGTGGCACAGGTACGGTAGAGAACTATGATGTCTTTTTGTAATGCCCTTAGTACGATGTTACAGAGCATCGACGAAAATGAAGACAGCTGCACACCCTGCGACTCCAACCCGCAGATGAGCACTAGGACGTGATCGTGTAGTTGTCGGAGGGCTCTTGTATCACCATATGCCCGCACAGGAGTCGGATTACACAATCTGGCATAGCATTCCTGCTCCTGGCACGTCTGTACCTGAAGCGTTACTGCAGGATGTTTGCTGTAACATGCTTCCATCGTTAAAATACCGGCCACCGCTGAAGCAGCGTCTTCAAATACTGCCAAGTATAATGAAATTTCTCCGTCGTTTCCAGAGTGGCGTTGTTGTGGACCATCAGGATAAATTGCTCCCAGAACTCTGTCCAATTACACACATCCCCAGAGAAGAACGCAATCGTGAGCTTCGGTAGCTCGGCTTCCGTCCTGTCAGGTGATGTAGCGATTGTTTGGGTAGCCATCACCGATCCATTTTCTGCTTGTGTCCTTGAAATTCATTGCTGCCTGGTTAGAAGCTCTGACAGTATACGCGTCCCGTTGCCCTCGTATTCTTGAATTGTATTGTACTCTGCTTCAAAGTTCTTGTCGGACAAGAGACTTTCGGATTCAGCGTTGATCTTGTTCAGCTGATCGTTATTCGTGTTTAGTCTCTCGTGTATGGGAACGAACTATTCTTGCGCCGCGGAGTCATTGTGAAGTAGAACACTTGCCTCAATGAGTATCCGGCTGTTCTGGTTTAGTCGTGATGTCTGCTTCGCCTTGATCTTCTCCATGTCTTCCAGCCCACTCATATTTGTTGGTTGGTCAATCCCGGGTCGATCAGCACCAAAATGTGTGGGATTTGGCATGAAGCAGCCTTAAAAGTACTTAAATTCGTCGAGGTAGCTAAATAGGACTTTATTTAAAGCTATGAGGTCATGGAGACGCTGCTAATACTCGAAGGACCCCATTTCTTCTCCCATGTTTGTTTGTTTGTTTGTTTTTAGCCTATAATTCATGACTCATACCCACTCTGGGGGATTGGCCAAGAGATTATATAGTCTCATATGGACGATAACTGCATTATTGCTTACAATGAAAAAAAGGGGGGGGGAGTTGTATAGTGAAGAAAGTATGTTAAAAAAAGAAGGAAACCAAAGATTTAGATATTGAGAAAAAAGAATCAACAAGAAAGTAGACACTAATAGCTATAACTTGATTTTGGGAGCCGACCAGACAGCTGGTTTTGCCAAACCCGATTATTTTGGTATGTCACGGATTTATCCAGATTTGAAAATGACTCTTTGACGCGTTTTTTTTTAGTACCTGTTAACGTGGGCTTTATGCTGAAAAACGTATAGAGTCTTGAATAAAAAACACACCGCATCGAATGCATCTCTGTGGCAGTTTCCCAAAACACAGACACCAAAATTTAGAACATTTTCTGTGGTTAAATTTAAACCTAGCTTCGCAAATGGATTATTTAAAAGTCGTTTCCTAATGATTGCATAGTTACGGCATGAGCCAAAATAATGTTCAATAGTTTCTGATTCTTCGCAAAACGAACAAAGGGGGTAAAGTGTCAGACGAGCTCTGTGCAAATAAAAATTTAATGGGGGGACACGGCACCGGAACCTAGAGATTACAATTTCAAGTTTTTTTGACGGACTCCACTGGGCTTTCCATGGAAATTTCAGGTGCTGATAATCTGTCCATTGTGTGATATTTTCTAAACTATCTGTAAAAATAGCGAATTTCCTATATCTAACCCCCGATAAGTTTATTCTAGGTCAGGACGTACTAAAATTACTGGTCCATCGAGTGATGCTCGTGCCAAAGCATCTGCTAATTCATTTAATTGTAATCCGCAGTGACCTGGGACCCACACTAATTTGAGGAGTTTTAAGTGCAGCGGTGCTAATGTGTGGAAGGCTGCTAGGACACGAGATTGTTCGGAGGTTGTTAGAGCTGCACACACCGAAATTGAGTCTGTTAGGATGATTGCTCTGGTCTCGGTCGTAGGAATTTTACAAAAAGCTAAAATAATAGCTACTAGCTCGGCTTCAAATATAAGAGTGAAATCTGGAAGCCTTACTGAAAAAGACCAGCCGAGGAAATCAGACGCAATTCCTACGCCTGCCTTTTCATTGTTCACAGAAGCATCTGTAGCTATTACATTTTTTTGTTTTCTGCATGTACGAAGTAATCGTTTATTGTAGTGGTCAAAAATCTAAGAGATTGCAACATGGCTGGTGGGGGGAATATTTCAACGCACTCTATTCAAATGTTGAGGGTTGAGGAATTAGTTTCAAGTATTGTGCTAATGAAACGTGCTCATTCGTCCTTCTTTCTCTTCGCCTAGTGGTCCTCCAGCGTGAGCGATAGAATTAGCAAAGCTGAAAATGCACATTTTCGAGCAGTTTTGCTTATATTCATCACCATCGTCATTCATCATCATCAGCGTGACTACTTCAGGCTGACGATGAAGAATATAGGCAAAACTGCTCGAAAATGTGCATTTGTGGCTTTGCTAATTCTATCGCTCGCGCTCGTGGACCACTAGACGAAGAAAAAGAAGGATGAAGGAGCACGTTTCATTAGCACAATAATTGAAACTGATTCCTCAACCCTCAACATTAAAATAGTGTACGATGAAATCTTCCCCCCACAAGCCAAGTTGCAATCTCTTAGATTTTTTACCACTACATTAAACGATTATTTGTTACATGCAGAAACAAAGAATGTAATAGCTACAGATGCTTCTGTCAACAATGAAAAGGCAGGCATAGGAATTGCGTCTGATTTCCTCGGCTGGTCTTTTTCAGTAAGGCTTGCAGATTTCATTCCTATATTTGAAGCCGAGCTAGTAGCTATTATTTTAGCTCTTCGTAAAATTCGGACGTGTTTCGGTCAAAGCCTTGACTTCATAGACAACGAGAAATCAACAATATTGAATTACTTTTAGGCACCGTCCTTTTACAAGGTCTGCAAGTTAAGTACAAGTATATGATCTTATTCAATAGTGTGACGGCCGATGAATGCAATGTTGCGTGGAGAAATGTCTCTCCGGTAATGAAGGTGCTGATAAAATATCTCGTGCGTGACCATGATTGCACCGTCTCTCAAGACCAAGAGAACTAAGCAAAGGCCATCAGCTTCGCTTTTTGACCAGTCTTCACGACGTTAGGTCGGTGAAGGTGCGCTCGATTTCGCTCTCGAAGATTACAAATGTGCGCTCTGACTTGCAGCTCGCGCTGGTCGCACTGCATGCTCGCAATAGTTACTGTCATTTGAATGCACTGTAAAAAAAGAGTAGAACGCAGCAGAGCAGTGTTACAAAAAAAAGCTTCGCCTGGGCAACCAGTAGCTAGCGTTGAATTAGAACTAGCCGGAGTGCAAGCGCCACCAAGTCTTGTCGCCTAGGCAGCCACGCCTGCCCGGAGCACTGCACGTGTGTACTGGGCACAGAGCGTGGAAGAGTGAACGGCTTCATGTTACATGTCGCGGCGTGCATTCATAAAACACCTATAACACTTTAGAGAACAGAAACTGTACCTTTGGACGGTTGTATTGAAGAAATATGTAAATAAGTAACGGCGGCGCACTAAACTGCAATAATGCGAGGCGACATGGCGCTGCTAGTACTATGGTCATGTTTACACAGACCAATTTTTCTTTTTCTTTTTTGCTGCAGGTAGGGTGGCTCACTGCTGGTTTGCACTGCTCTCTCACTGTGGGGTTCTGTTTTTTTTCTCCTTGCTAAATTGTAGTTCACCTGTCTCATTATCACCAGGTGACGTAACTGGCCTCGACTGGCAAAAGCAACGTCAATCAGGTAAGGTTCGCATCGTTCATTGCGAGTGTCCAAGCTGGTACCACTGATGTAAATAGTCCGGTTCGAATAAGAACAAGTCACTCATACATATGAAAAGCTTTTACCCCATGCGTAAGGACTGTTGAAAGCTAACAAGCATATCCAACGATAGATAGATACCGTTCTCGCTGGCCTCAAGTGCAAAAGTTGTCTCGTCTATCTATATGATGTCGTGGTCGTTTCAAAAACGTTTGACGAGCGCCTTGGTCGCCTTCGGAGTGTTCTTGAAGTTATACGATCCGCTGATCTCACCCTCAAGCTTTAGAAGTGCCATTTCGGCCACAAAGAACTGAAGTTTCTGGATCACGTTGTGAGCGCTGCTGGCGTTCGACCTGATTCCGAGAAGACTGCCACTGTGGCCGATTTTCCAGCACCAACAGGCAAAAAAAAAGTTTTCAATGATTTCAGGGGCTGTGCGCATACTATCGCCGTTTTATTGAAAGCTTCTTTAAGATTGCGGAGCCGCTCATCAGACATACGCGTGACAACACCCCATTTCTGTGGACTGATGAACAAGCGACTGCCTTTGCGGAACTCCAACATTGATTGTCTTCCCCTCCTGTACTTGGTCATTTCATTTAGGACGCTGACAGAGAGGTGCGCACTGACGTAAGCTACATCGGTCTCGGAGTTATCTTGGTGCAAACACAAGACGGGACCGAACGTGTGATTGATTGCCTACGTGAGCCTCACTCTACCACGCGCCGAGACTAACTATTCAACGTCAGAGAAGGAATGTCTCGCGTTAATATGGGCGATTACGAAGTTCACACCTAATCTCTATAGGCACTCATTATTACTGTTACTGATCACCATGCTTTATGTTAATTGGCTAACCACCGAGACCCCTCTGAGCGATTAGCACGATGTAGTCAGTGACTTCAGGAGTTCGATGTGCGATGGAGTCAGTGACTTCAGGAGTTCGATGGCACCGTCGTATACAAGTCTGGAAGGAAGCATGAAGACGCTGACACGCTACCACAAGCACCTCTAGAATCCGACCACACAGCTGCAGAAAACGACCATGCCTTCCGGAGACTCTCACTGGGGCGGACCTCCTCAGTAAGCAACGAGCGGACCACGAGTTAAGGCCGATCATCGATCATACAGAAGGCAGCACCGCGTCCATTCCTAATCCACTTTCCCGTACGTTGCCGTCATTTTGCTTACGAGACGGGATATTATACAAGAAAAATACCAGTGTCGGCAGCAGCTGTTATCTTCTAGTCGTTCCTGAAGACCTCCGTGATGACATCCTATTAGCATGCCACGATGAGCCGACATCCGGCCATCTGGGATAAATACGAACGCTCGACCGGGTACGACAGCTATATTTCTGGCCTAAACTCGCAGCTTGTGTCAAACCCTACGTGAAAAGATGCCGCGAATGTCAGCGTCGCAAATCACCTATAAAGCCTGCAGGCCTACTACAACGCATCGACCCACCGCGTACGCCGCTTGACCAGGTTGGGATGGACCTTCTTAGATCGTTTCCTTCGTCTCTCTCCGAAAAGAAGTGGATCATCGTCGCAACTGATTACTTGACGCCTTACACTGAAGCGAAGCCACTGGCACGCGGTACAGCATCTGAAGTAATCCAGTTTTTCATGCACCACACTGTGTTTCGTCACGGTGCCCCATCATTTATCATCACTGACCAAGAGACAGCATTTACGGCGTTTACGGTTGGAAATCAGAAGCTTAAAAGAAAAATTTGAGGGCATTGATGAAATCACGAAGCAGTTACAGGAAGTACTGAAAGAGTTGGAACAGTATCAGCGTTCTAACAATGTTGAGATTAAGGGAATTCCACTTGAGGGTGAACCAGTAGCTGTAATCAAACAAATTGGTGAAGTCATTCAGGAGGAAGTAACGGATACTGGTATTGGTGTTTGTCAACGTGTGCCTACTGCTCGGAACGACAAATCAAACATATTTGTCCGGTTCATCCGTAGAAGAAAAAGAAATGATTTTACCAGTCACTCGGTGCCACATTGCAAGAAAAGAAGGAACTACGATGGAAATTCGTGTGGACATTGGGAGGCAAACTATTTGCGAGAAAAATTGAAGACTATCCGGTGTTGAAGGTTTCATGCATTAGTGATATACAAAACATGAACGATGCAACGTAGTGTGT
Organism: Rhipicephalus microplus; assembly: GCF_043290135.1. Classification (NCBI taxonomy): domain Eukaryota; kingdom Metazoa; phylum Arthropoda; class Arachnida; order Ixodida; family Ixodidae; genus Rhipicephalus; species Rhipicephalus microplus. Next base: position 269,825,241 of record NC_134702.1, on the reverse strand, counting down.
GTGTTTTTTTGTGTGTGTGTCTACGTGTAGACCACCCCGCAGATAATGGACTGACGCGTGTAGCTATTACGATGTCGCTACTTTTAACAAAACTGTTTCAGGTATTTCTTAACACTTTAAAATCCTGCACCTAAACACGCGTAGCATTACAAATAAAGAGGAACAACTCAGTGACTTGTATGCTTTGATCACCCATATCTTTGATATTTTGATGTACACGGAAACCTGGCTTACAGAAACTGGAAAACCACCTCATTTTCATGACTACATGTACAATGGTCTGGTGCTATCAAGAGGCTGCGTGGGTGGCATAGCAATATATGGTGAAAGGGGAATAAACTATGAATTTGTGTCTGAGTTTTCAGTAATAAATAACAGCACTTAGTGTTTGTCGGTACGTTCAGAGAAGTTAATAGCTGTTATTATGTATCGTCCGCCAATGGGTAACAAATATACTTCTTTGACTAAGTGGAGCATGTGTTTTCTATTCTATGCCGATTTCCCATGTTTGTGTAATAATGGGGAATGTCAACATAAATATGTTACCAGGTGCCACTGCTGCTGAAATCATTCATTCCTTCGCGTGAACTAATATTATTACAGAAGCCACAAGATCAACAGAAAACAGCGATAGGTTACTTAACATATGAGTAACAAACATTCACTTACAATACTGTATCGTTGCTCTGCTAACAGTCGACTTAAGCGACCATTTACCAGTCTTCTGTCTACTGCCAAACAAGCTGTTCGAACGCACAACTACCATGAAAGCCTTATCTAAGAGCTTCAGTGGTGCAGGCTTGAAATTTTTCCGCAGACACACATTCAGTCAATAGATTGGGCATGCGTGTTTGAACAAAGAAACCCCACTGCAGCATACAAGGTATTCTTTGAGAAATTCAAAGCATGTTATATTCAACGTTTTCTATGACTTTGCAATATCAGAAGCATAAATGGACAAGGAAGCCGTGGATTGATGGAAAACTACTTAAAATGATTAAGGCGAAAAAGAAATTGTACCAAATATTTCCTAATACAAGGAACTTGAAAGCGTTGTCAGAGTTTGAACAATACTGTAACAGGTTGACTCCTGAGTTAAAGCGAGTGAAAAAAATATATTGTGACGACGCGGGATCAACGAGCACACAAAGAACCTCGAACAAATACGCTTTATTGATCACAGGACAAAGACTGCAACGTGTTTTTCGTCTCTGCTCTCGGCGAAGGACACTCGTGCTGCTTCGTTGTCACCGCCACTGGCACATACGCGCGTCAATATTCCCCCTTGAAAAAAACATCGCCCCGATGTTAAACCTTCCAAAAGCAAGGTAAAACCAAAACTGCACCGTTAGTCACTGAATGTAAGGCATCATCCGAAGCACGTGGACAATCTCTGGTGAAGGTCTGCGGCGCTTTGAACACTGAACACCGTCCGGAACAATCTCGTAGTTGACGTCACTGATGCGTCGCAGAACCTTGGAAGGTCCGAAGTACTTTCGCAACAGCTTTACGGAGAGGCCACGCTGACGAATAGGTGTCCAGACCCACACTTTGTCGCCAACGTTGTATGTGATAGTTCTGTGGCGGAGGTCATAACGTTTGGCGTCATCGTCTTGTTGTTTGGTTATTCGCAACCTGGCAAGTTGTCTAGCTTCCTCTGCTCGCTGGGTAAACTTTCGGTGTCCGTCTCATTACCATCATTTTCATGAGAGAGCATCGCGTCCAGCGTTGTCGTAACTTCGCGTCCGTAAAGGAGACTGAAGGGTGTCCTCTCAGTGGTCTCCTGACGAGCCGTGTTGTACGTGAACGTGACGTCGGGCAATATGTCGTCCCAGTTCTTGTGCTCTACATTTACGTACATGCTTATCATGTCAGCTAGTGTCTTGTTGAGACGTTCTGTGAGCAAGTTGGCCTAGGGATGATAAGCCGTTGTTTTCCTGTGAGCTGTACCACTTAGTCGGAAAACAGTGTCTAAAAAATGGGCCATGAACGCAGTACCTCTATCGGTGATGACTGCTGCAGGAGCACCATGTCTTAAAACGATGGCTTCGATGAAAAATTGCGCCGCTCCAGCTGCCAATGCGTGTGGCAGAGCGCCTGTCTCCGCGTATCGAGTTAGGTAATCTGTGGCGACAATTATCCACCCGTTTCCAGTGGCCGACGTAGGGAAGGGGCCCAAAAAATTGATGCCAATTTGTGCTAACGGTGTCACCAACGTTCGGACAGGCTGTAGCTCGCCGGCTGGTTTGATGGATGGTTGTTTGCGACGCTGGCAATCTAGACATGCCTGCACGTAAGTTTTGACAACTCTGGCAAGTCTTGGCCAGTAATAGTTTTGCGTTATCCTCGCCAATGTTCTCGCGTAACCTAAGTGACCGGCAGTAGGTTCTTTGTAGCATGCTTGCAGTACCCCACGACGAAGCAAAGAAGGAACGACGAGCAAGTAGCTGCTGCCGGTGAGTGAAAAGTTCTTCTTATAAAGAACGTTAGTCCGCAGGCAGTACAACGGCAGCCCTCTCGAAAATAACTTCAGCACGCTATTCATTCGCCCTTGTAGGTAATTCATGAGTGGTAGTAGTTCAGGGTCGTCGCGCTGCTGTTCAAAAAAGGCGGCAGTGTCCATAATTCCCAAAACGGCCGTGTCGTCGTCGTCATGCGGCGATGCCGTTCCAACAGGAGATCGAGAAAGACGGCCGGCATCGCTGTGTCGTTTTCCCGACTTGTAGGTAACAGTGAAGTCCATTTCTCGGAGCCGAAGACTACAGCGTGATAGACGGCCCGATGGACCTTTCAAGTTGATTAACCAACACAGCGAGTGGTGATCGCTAATAACGGTGAATGGGCGGCCGTACACATAAGGACGAAACTTCAGGACTGCCCACACCATTGCAAGACCATTCTTTCTCTGTCGTAGTATAGTTAGCTTCTGATCGGGACAGCGTCCTGCTGGCGTAGGCGATCACCTTTTCCGTGTTGTCCTTCGACTGTAGGAGCACTGCTCCAAGACCCACATTACTAGCGTCCGTATGTAGTATTGTTGGCGCGTCTTCATCGAAGTGGGTGAGCACGGGTGGTGTTTGCATGCGCTGACGAAGCTTATGAAATGCCTGATGCTGGTCTTCGCCCCATGTGAAGGGGATATCTTCTCGAGTAAGCTGTGTCAATGGCCATGCGATGCGCGAAAATGTGGCAATAAACCACCGGTAATAGGCACAGAGTCCCAAAAAACGTCGCACTGATTTTTTGTCTGATGGCGTCGGGAAATTCGTCATGGCTGCAATTTCATCCAGGTCGGGTCAGATTCCTTGGCTGCTCACGACGTGACCGAGGACTTGAAGTTCGTTAAAGCCGAAGTGGCACTTTTTGGGTTTTAGAGTAAGACCGGCCAAGCGTAATGCTTCAAAAACTGCTTCAAGCCGTCGTAAGTGTTCCTCAAAAGTCGCCAAAGAGACAATCACGTCGTCAAGGTACACCAAGCAGGTTTGCCACTTAAGTCCCAAGAGAACCGTGTCCATCAGACGCTGGAATGTTGCTGGCGCCGAACACAAACCGAAAGGAAGTACCTGAAATTCATAAAGTCCATCGGGCGTAACAAAGGCGGGCTTCTCATGATCTCTCTCATCCACTTCAGCTTGCCAGTAGCCGCTTTTCAACTCCATTGACGAAAAGTAGCGTACGTTTCATAGTCTATCCAATAAATCATCAATACGCGGCAGAGGATAGACGTCTTTCTTTGTGATCACATTTAGCTTCCGGTAGTCGACGCAGAAACGCAAGCTGCCGTCCTTTTTTTTTTTTGACGAGTACTACTGGTGATGCCCAAGGACTGTTGGATGGCCGAATAATACCTCCTTCCAGCATCATTTTCACCTGTGTTTGAATCGCTTCAAGCTCTTTTGGGGCGACACGATGAGGATTTTGCCGGATGGGTCCAGCGTCGGAATGCGTGATGATGCGGTGTTTCGTTAGTGCCCTTTGACTAACTCTTCATGTGGATGAGAAGCAGCCGTGGAACTTGTTGAGCAGCGTGAGAAGGCGGTCTCGCTCAATGGGAGATAACGTTGGACTAACTTCGACAGATGTAGGTGTAGTGATAGTAGACGCTGCTGCTTCCTCCACTAAATAACAATCTTCTACTTGAGCGAGTTCGTCGAAATAGGCAATAGCCGTGCCTTTAACTATGTGTCGGCGTTCTCTGCTGAAATTTGTCAACAAGAGTTCAGTGCATCCGTCAATAACAGTGACGACAGCCCTGGCAATAGAAATGCCACTAGTGAATATGAGCCCCTTGATGTTTTCAGCCATGCCAGTACCGTTTTGTAAGATGTCGCAGTGCACGGATACGAGGGAGCAATTGCGTGGCGGCAGGATGACGTCGTCGTCGGCAATAGGGAAACTAGGTGGCTGAGGTTCCTCATTAGTAGCAGAGTACGAGCTTATAGCGAACGTTACGCTTCTGTCGCTGAGGTCAATCAGAGCCCCGTATTCGCGCAAGAAATCCATTCCCAATAAGAGCTGTTTACAGTACCCGTGAAGAATGACGAGGGTGGCGACAAAGGCGGAACCAGCGATAAAAATTCGGGCCATGCACTTTCCAACCAGTGTCATTAACTGACTTCCTGCAGTTCTTATATTCGGTCCATGCCATGGCATTATCACCTTCCTTAGTCTTTCGTGTAGCTTTAGGCTTAATATAGAAAAGTGGGCGCCAGTGTCCACAAGAGCCGTCACTTGGTGGCCGTCAATGTGAAGGACGAGGTCAGCGCTGATAACGCCGGTTACGTCAGCAGTTGTTTCACTCGTAGAATTAGTCATCGCTGTCATCTTCTTCAGTATCGATGGCTTCGAGCTGTCATTTGTCAGCAATTGGTGCTCTTCAGAATTTCGATTATTGGCAACCCCACCCACCCGAGGTCTCTGCGTCTAGTTTCCTCGTCACGGGCTAGGGGACCTGCCCCTGGTGACGTCAGCGAAACTGCGGCGATAAGGTGAACTGGGCCACGCAGGAGATGGAGAACGTAATCTGGGCATTACTAAATTCTGCGGCAGTGTGTTCACAGGAGCGTCGTTCTACATGCGTCGATCGTCGTACGCAATGTAATCACGGCAGCGAGGAAATTTTGAATACTGAGGGTTGCGATAACGGCAAACTCTGTAGACGTGTCCAGCTTCGCCACAATGAAAGCATGCTGGTCTACGGCCAGCGGTACACCACAAATCAGTTTTCCGACGCTGGTAGATAAGTGGAGACTAACAATTGGGTCACTTTGTGGGGCATGTTAGCTATACGGCATACGTCTTGCCGGAGGAATCGGTGAGGTTGCTAAAGTGGTCGGCGCTGAGAGTGGCTGTGTTTGCAGGTTTGGTGGTGGTACAGTGCATGGAGTTCACTGTGCCGAAGGCACAACGGCGGGGCCTCGGACTGCATCAGCATAACTAAGATGCCGTCACACATCGCCATAGCCGGATGAAGAGAGAGCCTGACGGACCTCATCCGGACAACAAGAGCGACAAAAGACAGTGCCGGCGTCAGTTCGGTTGCTGGAATTAAACCAAGCTGCCGAAGCTCCTCCCTCAAAATCTCCTGGATGACTTCCCACAGAGGCCTGTCCTTGTCAGAGAGGCTTCCCGCAGCCGTAACAGGACTACTCGTTTGAAAGTTGACCGGGTTCTGCAGGCGGTACCATTGCTGTAGGGCCCCTTCAATAGCTGTGGCTTCTTTCGTGATCTCAGCTACTGTGGTTGGTGGATTTCTCACAAGCCCAGCAAACAGTTGCTCCTTCACGCCTCGCAATATATATCGCAGCTTCCTGTCTTCCGGCATCTCGGGATCTGCCCTGCCAAAAAGACGGGTCATGTCCTCGGCGTATAGCAACGCTCTCATTTGGTTTCTGAAATCGAACTTCTAAAAGGCGTTGCACATTTTCCTTTCAGTCGAGACTGGTAAACGTGTCAACCAGCTGCTTGCGGAAGTCGTCCCACGTAGCCAAGCTTCTTTCCTTGTTGATGTACCACGTCTGGGCGTTGTCCTTCAGGTAGAAGTACACATTCGCGAGCTTTTTCTTCTGGGGTGGCCCACTGGTTGTACTTTGCACAGCGTTCGAACTGGTTCAGCCAGTCTTGGGCGTCTTCATAGGTCTCACCATGAAAACAATCAGGAATCATGGGATTCTTTAGTGTCATATGCACTGGAGCTGCATTAGCCATGGTGGTTAAAGGAGGCAAACGATTGCTGGCGGTTTCTTGCAAGGAATTGAGCTCAGGAGCCAGGCCTAGCAGACGGCGTCTGAAACGGTGGAATGGTGTGTCGACGCGTGGTAGCGATTCCGGGCTCGAATATCGGGTCCGCGAAGGGGTGCCAAGCATGAAGACTACCCCGCACCTCCACCAGTGTGACGACGCGGGATCGACGAGCACACAAAGAACTTCGAACAAATACGCTTTATTGATCACAAGACAAAGACTGCAACATCTTCTTCGTCTCTGCTCTCAGCCAACGACACTCACGCTGCTTCGTTGTCACCGACCCTGGCACATACGCGTATCAATATTATAAAAAGCTGTTTACGAACATAAAAAATGACTCTAGGAAGGTGTTTAATGAGGTAAAAAATCGCTTTTTCTTCAGACTAATGCAGGCACCTTATCTGACGGTGAAGCAGCCAATAAGATAAACGAGTATTTTGTGAGCAGTGCCAAATACAAAAACGATAGCAATACCTTTCCTCGCATTATGTTAAAAGCATACAACCTTAGAAACGGCGTATGACTTGCAGTGGCATCTCATGAAGTTATACAATTGATAAATAATATTGAGAATAATATAGCAGCTGGGTTTGACGAGATAAAGGCAACTTTATTAAATTACGTTGCTGATACTGTATTTCTAGTCATTGTGCCTCTAATAAACAGAATGTTCCAGACTGGCATTTTTCCAGGCCGCTTAAAAGTAGCGAGAATATGCCCTGTCCTTAGAGGTGGGGATATAGGGCAAATAACTAATTAGAGGCCAATATCATCCTTCCTGTTCTATCTAAAGTGTTTGAGAATGCACTAAACATTTGTTTGTATAAGTTCTTTACCAAGTATATTGTGATCAATGAGGGTCAATATGGTTTTCAAAAACATAAATTCTGTGAAGCAGCTTTGCTAATTGTGAAACATGAACTAATTAAAAATATCGAACATAAACTGTACTCACTTGACTTGTTCATAAATTTTAGGAAGGCATTTGATTCTGTGTGCCGCGAAGTGCTAATGTGTAAACTTAGCAAGTACGACGTACGTGGTGTAGTTCTTGAAATATTGAAAGACTATTTATCAAGCCGCCATTAATATAATTGTATAAACAATATCACATTGTCTTACACAAATTTAAAAGAAAAGTACCGCAAAGGTCGATACTTGGCCCTCTGTTATTTATGGTTTATATGAATGACCTGTGTAATATCCCAAGTTCACCCAAGTTTTAAGGTATGCAGATGACACTAGCATATTCTTCAGTTCTACGTCCAATCTAGCGCTTGAACGACAGGGTAATGTCTACCTATATCGGCTGTCGGGTTATCATAGTTGAAATAAATTGCAACTAAACGTAAGAAAAACGAGATACATAGTAATTGCAGCGCCTAATAAGCCGCGTAGCTACAGCCCAGCTGTTTTATATGAGGGCAGTGAGAAGGGGCATGGCCACCAGCCAGAAGTATCTAGGCTTACGGTTTACCGAAGGCTTGACATGGAGAACAAATGTAGATAAAGAAACAATATAACTTAGTAGAGCTGTGGCATGCTTACCCAAGCTTAGCGCAGTTTTGCCAAAATGGTTACAAGTAGAATTATATAATGCACTTTTCTATTCTAAAATGACATACTCTTCCTTAGTATTGGGAACTACTACACAGACAAACTATCAAAAATACTTGTTCTCCAGGTAAGAGTTTTACGAGCATATAAGCTGTACCACGGCATCATCGGAGACTTGAAAACTTAACCACTCTTTGAAAAATATGAAATATTAAAAGTAGTAACACAGCTGTATTACTTCAGGCTCATGCAATGGGTCAAACAAAATAAGCCACAATGTCTTCAGACAACACCTGGAAGTACTAATTAGCACATGCATCAGTAACGCCACAAGATCCCAACACTTAGGACAAATTATGGCAAACAACACGTTCAATATCGAATACCTACAATGTTAAATCGTCTACAAGATCTTCTAGATCACAATTTCACACTTTTTTAACACCATTATCAAAACCATGCTGATGCGTCATAATATTGAGTATGTTCTCTAAAGTCTGTTTGATTTTTAATATGTTGTCTTTGCTTATTTTTGCTTTCTAATATTTGGAATATGCTACGAGGATCTCATTTTGTATGTTGATGCTGTGCTGTTCCTTATGTTATGCTGTTGTAATTTCAGATCTGCTGAAATGTTGCTTTGTGATGAAATTCTTTTGTGTTTATTTCATGCTGCATAGTAATGTTTATTGTGCTATTTCACACTGCGTAGTTTCTTGTGTTTATGTGCAATAATTTATTCAAAATATTTGTTTGATATGTAGATGCTCTGCCGTCTGCGTTACAAGGTGTATTTAGTAGCAGAGGCCCTTTGTCAGGCTGTATAGCCTTTAGTCTCTGCTCCTGCCCCTGAAAGTTGTTTTCGGGGCAAATAAACTTTCAATTCAATTCCATTGAATTCAACTGTTGGACGACAACTTCAAGCTAAGTTACACGAACCACCGTAAGACAACCGCTTACTACCCCCAAAGTAACGGCCTCACAGAAAGGCTAAACAAAACGCTGCCCGACATGATTTCTATGTACGTGGATGTGCAGGATAAAATGTGGCACGAGATCCTGCCATACGTAACGTTTGCCTAACACCGCAACCCAAGAAACTACAAGGTTCGCACCCTTCCGCCTCGTTTACGGTCGAGACGTGAAAACCATGCTAGACGCCATGATTCCTTTAGTTATCGACCAGCACGAGCTGTTAACTCCTGATGTCGAGGATTACGTTGAGCGTGCAGATAAAGCACGTCAACTAGCTCGCGTGCACATAATATTGCAGCATTGGGAAAGCGCCCAATGGTACAATAACCACCATCGACAATTAACGTATACATCTGGTGACCAAGCGTGGGTTTCGACTTCTGTTAGACGGCGAGGTCTCATGGAGAATCTCCTAAGCAAGTACTTTGGACCCTACAAAGTAGTACGACGGGCGAACGGAGTCAACTATTTATTTACTTATTATTTTATTTATTTATAGTACCCTCAGGGTAAAAATACATTACAGAGGGGGAGGATGCTCATAGTAAAAACAAGATCATGAACAATAACATCAAAGAAGTAAAACGAAGCATTATACCAAATTATCGCAGAAATCTAGTAAAGTGCAATTCGTTGGAAAAATAAACATGTAGTGCTAGAGTACGCTGGTTAAGACATTTTAAGTGCAATTGTATTAGTTATGTCAACTATGAAGGCTGGTAAGTGATTCCAATCAGCTACTGTTCTGGAGACAATTGATTTCGAGCCGACAGTAGATGAAAAACAGGGTATGTCAATTTTGTGATGAGGATCAAGTCGGTGTGAGCGAAATAGAGCTGGGTGTTTGAATACGGCACGAAGAGCAGGGTTATGGTAGTACGGTTTATGAAAAAGACGAATGCGGGATTGTTTTCTACGTGTTGCTAAGGAAGGTAGACTAAGAGCAGCTTTTATGTTTGTGACACTAGTATTCGATCGTTGTTAGATGAAATAAAGTGAACAGAGTGATTTCGGACTGCGTCATTCCTTTGTGATAATGTAAAGCTGTGCGGGTCCCAGACAGATGAGGCGTTGTCTAGTTGAGGGCGAACGTAGGTGGTAGGAAGCAATAGTTTTAGTGACGGTGGGGCAAGATAGAACTTTCTTCTCAAGTAACCTAAAGTTTGGTTTGCTTTGGATAATATGTAATGGACGTGGTGTTTCCATGAGAAGGTATTAGATATGTGAACGCCAAGGTAGCGATAAGAAGCTGTGGTTTGCAGAGTTGAATTGTTAAGATAATAGGATGGAGAGGTGACGTTGCGCCTAGTTACGAGCATGCTTCTGCATTTAGTGACGTTCAGTTCCATACTCCACCTGTGGCACCACTGTGATACGGTATCTAACTTATTTTGTAGTAATGTCACGTCTGAATCGCTGGTTATTTTTCGGTAAATGACAAAGTCATTTGCACACAAACACAGTTGGGATGAAATTATAGTAGTTAGGTCGTTAATATCGATTAAAAATAACAGCGGACCTAGAACTGACCCTTGAGGTACACCGAAACCGACTATTGCTAATGGAGAGTGAAAGCCGTTGGCTGTGACGATCTGTACACAGAAGGAAAGGAATTCACGAATCCAAGTGAGTTTTTGGGGATAAATATTAGGAGCACTTTGTTTATGCAACAGTTAGAACGGGTTGACTTTGTCGAAGGCTTTGACGAAGTCCAAAAAAAAATCACTTTACGATAAGGCCAAAGTCATCATATACATATAGGTTGTTTATGAAGGGGAGTAGTGGAGTCTCAGTCGAGAAATATTTCCGGAAACCATGTTGCGAGATCGAAAAGCAACTGTTATCCTCTAGATGATTGACAAGATGCGGGAAGATGGTGTGTTCAAAAATTTTGCATAGAACTGATGTAAGTGAGATAGGATGAATGTTTGAGGGATCACTTTTTTTCCGGATTTGGAAATTGGGACAATTTTACCTGTGTTCCAGTCTTCAGGTAAAGAACCGGATTCATAAGATTACGAAAAAATACACTCTAGAATAATTGAACAGCATTCTTTTGTGTTTTTGAGGAATTTTGAGTTGATCTGATCTGTACTACTATTGGAACTTAGTTTTAGTTTGTCAATTATCTTTGGAATTCCTCCATAATCGAAAACAACCGTGTACATGAGAAGATAGTACATGAGAAGATAGAATAGTGGGAAGTTGGGCATATCATTGGTTTTCACCGATGAAAATTATTGAACATAGGTGTCATTCAACATATGGGCAGTAATAGTTGCCTGCACGGGGTCACCAAATGAATACGATAGCGTAACCATATGGTTCTTTTTGTCTTTGAGTGCATTCCGAAATTCGGGTTAGTTTTAAGCATGTTTGGAAGAGTAATATTGAAAAATGAAAATTATCCACATTTCAAAGCGGAAAGGTATGACGAGGCGGCTGTTTTGTATGATAACCAATGAAACGCTTTTCGAGAAAGTTTTGCTCTACGGAAGTAACGTTTCTTTTTATTAGCAAGTCGGTTGAGGTAGCTATTGTACCAGGGTGCCTTACTGTTGGCAAATATACGACGACTAGGTACATATTTCAGAACCATTTTTGAAACATTGAATTTAAACAAATTCCGATTACTCTGTACTGAGCGCTGGAACACACCCGGTAAAAAAATTCAAGGCATATTGTAAGCTCTTCATTATTAGTGCCGTAGTTAGCTTTCCTGTAATTTTTAGTAGTTTTGAACCGTTTGCATGTTTTCGAATGTGTTGTAACTAGGCTGAAAGTCAAGATGTCATGGTCACTTAGCCCAGGCAATTGGGTGATCGAAGACGCGACATCATTAACTGACGTAAGAACAAGGGCTAAAAGTGACGATGAATTTTGTGTGACCTAAGTAGGTGAAACAACTAACTGCGATAAGCCGAAATTAGCAGAAACCGAAATAAATTTGTTGGGCTCGGATGATGATGATCTTGCAAATGGGCATATGGCAGACCAGACATTGTTGAGAAAGTTAAAATCACCCACAAGAAGTATTTCAGCACCATGAGGCTGTACAGAAATTTGATTGAAATAGTCGTGAAGGTTTTCGCTGAATGATGCACTGGTTGACGGTGAGCGGTAAAAAACACCTATCATCATTTTCTTGAAGTTCGCAGTCAAACAACACCACACTGATTCCATATCACTAGTAATGGGAACAACTAAACTGCTAAGGCTTTCAGTAAAAGCAAGTAGCACACCACCACCAACAGATACAGTGATTGGTTGATTGATATGTAGGGTTTAACTTCCCAAAACCACCATATGATTAAGAGAGACGCCGTAGTGAAGGGCTCCGGAAATTTTGACTACCTAGGGTTCTTTAACGTGCACCCAAATCTCAGCACACGGGCCTACAACAATTCCGCCTCCATCGGAATTGCAGCCGCCGCAACCGGGATACGAACCCGCGACCTGCGGGTAAATAGCCGAGTACCTTAGCCATCCAACCACCGAGGCGGGGCAACAGATACGGTGTGATGATTGCAATAGATTTGATATTTGTCATTGCAGTACAGCAAGTCAGGTAGACAAAGCAAGCGCTTAATAGCCCAAACGACAAAAGGGGATAGTAGAGACGAGAACAGAGCGCTGGACTAACAACCAAAGTTTATTGAAATCCAACTGCACTATAAAGGAAAACATAATCTACGCATAACCATGCAACGTCAGCAAAACCGGACATACATGTACCGAACGGCCTATTTTATAAAATTCTAATAGACCTCTGGTTCAGATCCCTAATTGTTCTTAGACTTTCACTTAAGGCTTTTGGTTGTTCTTTAGGTGGGCCAGGGTTAGTTTCAACATCACTACACAACATCAGCAATAATGAACAAAACCGTGCAATTACGGCTTCTGGGCATGGAAGCACGACAATGAAGACATTATTAGTCTTAAAACTAGAGTAGGTAATACTGTAATGACCACCAACCTGCACGAAGCACGGGAAATTGCGTGAGCCTGTCATTATGTACATGCTTCTATGCCCACTGACGAGCGACTTTGCAGCGTTGAGATTTTTGTGTTCCATCAGAGGCACTGTCGATAGCATTACAACTGCGCACTGGTGTTTAAGTCTTTGGTGCCGCGAAGTGTACGTGTACTGGTAGTGCGAGCCAGCAGCCGGGCGAATAGGCACATCTGGAACAGCCAGGTAAAGTGGTTGAGTAGTCTGAGATTTCTCGTCGAAGAATCCGTAGAAGCCACAAGCCGGCAGGTTGTCGCAGAACTCCACCTGAGTAATCAGAAGACCGGTGTTCCTGCCAAAGGACAACAAGCCGATAATCTGCACGAAGAGCGGAAAAGTGCGTAAGCTCGTCAATCCGTACATACTTCCATGCCCACTCTATCAAAATATTCCACACGGAGGCTCGGCAACGACCTAGCGCCACTCACTATGAACAGAGATTGTGCATGTGGTCCACCTAAAACCGTATTTTAAGCGGAGATATTGGTCTTATTGTGGCCGGGCGGCAAATGTTTTCTTTTTTTACTTTGTACGTGGGGTCTCCAACAAACATTGAACAGTACTAATGTTTTTTTTTTCTTGTAACCAACCACAGAACATATTTTTTGCACCTGCATATGCCCTGTGCACTATAACTATCGGTCCATTCTTTTCTCTTTTTTTCTTTATGGGCCCTGGTGTCCCCTCCTGTATGAGCACCGAGTCGATGCTTTATTGGGAGGATGCCACCTAGAGTTGTGAGCTGGCAAGTTTTATCCAACCGAAAAGGGCAAAAAGAACAAAGAAGTGTGTGTTAGCGCTGTGTTTTAAGATACACGCTCGTGTCTTTCTGCCCCGCTGTTCCTCTCTTGTCTTTACGGCTCTTGGTGCGTGACAATATAACTGAACGCCGCACTGCAAAAATTTTATACCCTTAAGGGTGTATTTTCTCTCATAAGCAAAACACCTTTAGGGTGTTTAGACGAAGCCTAGACAATAAGGTGTTCAGAAACACCCTAAAAATATAGGGTGCAAAGAAACATTACACTTTACTTTTTAGGTGTTGATGAACACCCCAGTTTATGGGTGTTAGATGGAGCAACACCTGCACGAGCGGGCTGTAACACACAAAAACACTCTTGAAACGATGGCAGTGTTACATTGCAGGGGGTGTTATAGCAACGTGCAGGTTCTTAGTTAATGGGTGTCCGAGCCGTCGCCCCAGACTCCCACGAAAGGACGAGGCCGTTTGTACGCCACACTTTATACACACGAAAAACGAACACACATAACATGGACAGGCTATTTAAAAAATCCTTCACTGTCTCTGTGAACTATCAAAGTCCTAAACTAACCGTCCCTCCTTTTTAGCATGGACACAAGACATGAGGTCGGTCTCACCGAGGTTCGTTGCTACGTCTTGAGCTGGCTTGCGTTGTCCGCACGGTCAACCAGGCGACTAGTTGATGGGTAGGCTCCGCCCCCGCAGCCACGTCGCGGCTGGACACATCTGCTGGAGCTCGAGCCCGTAGCCCGACAGCTCCGCGTTGCTCGCACGGTAGACCAGGTGGACCCGTTGGCGCGGTAGACCAGGCACTACCACCGGCCGCGTCCCGGCCGGACACCTCTGCTGGAACTCGTGCCCGTAGCCCGACAGCTCCGCGTTGCTCGCACGGTAGACCAGGTGGACCCGTTGGCGCGGTAGACCAGGCACTACCACCGGCCGCGTCCCGGCCGGACACCTCTGCTGGAACTCGTGCCCGTAGCCCGACAGCTCCGCGTGTCCTCAAGCACAGGATGCCTTGAAGCCGCAGCACGTCAGCGACGCACGGCCGTGGCAGGTAGAACGTGGCAGGTAGGCCGGGCTCGACTGTTACTAGGCTCGGGTTCGGAACCCAACGGCCGAGTCGAGAGCCCCGTCTTCCTCGTTCCTTCTCGTACCTTCGCCGCCACGCTACTCAGCGCTCGTGCTACCTTCGTCGTTGTCTGCTTCAAGCGCGCACTTTGTATGGCGCGCACTTTGAATGGCGCGCACTTTGAAGCTTCGCGCACGACACATATCACAAAAGCCCCCCCTTAAATGAGTTTTTTCTTTTTTTTTTTTTTTTTTTTAAAAAAAGAAAAAACTGCTGACACGTGCGCGGTCTGTAAACCTCTTCACTGTATATGTCCTCTGTATAGTTCACATGTCGAGGTCCAATATTTACTAAATACACAAGAACACCGTTAAATACACTGACATACTTTGAGTGTCCAACACCCAATATCACAGTGCTTGAAGTCCGAACTCTTGGCTCACAATCTACTCATGAAGTCCGCACCGGTATTCTCCGACCCTTTTATATGCTGAATGCTAAATGAGTATTCTTGCAATGCCAGGCTCCACCCCAGTCCCTTGGTCAATAGTGTAAACTGGTATAGGTGAATCTGCCTCCTCTTCTTCCATCACTACGAATGACGCTGTTTGTGTAAACCTCTCCGGTTCGCGATCCTCGTAACGCTTTAACATGTTGATGTGGAACAACTTGGTGTCACGTCCCAAGTCCAACCAGTAGTCATGACTGCCCTTTTTCCCTGTGACCTTAAAAGGTCCTTTCCATTGCATGAGTAATTTATTTTCCGTAGTAGGGAGTAGAATAAGGGCCCGGTCGCCTACTTCAAGCTGACGTTTCGTGCTTCGCTGATCATAGTATTGCTTCTGTGATTTTCTTGCTCGTGTCAAGTTCTCATGAGCCAACTGCAGTGTTTTTTCAAGACGATCTCGCAGATCCAATACATATCCGTAAGTTGTCTTCGCCTCGTCGCCGATGTGTCCTCCAATCCATAATTCTTTTAACAAACTAAGTGGTCCTCTGACGTCACGCCCGTAAATAAGTTCGAAGGGAGAAAATCCCGTGCTGGTCTGAGGCACTTCACGATAGGCAAAAAGGAGTGGGGCAAGCAACCGATCCCAGGATCTTGGTTCCTCCTGGCAGAGCTTCCGCAACATCTGTTTTAACGTACCGTTAAATCGTTCCACCAACCCGTTACACATAGGATGGTAAGGTGTAGAACTGAGGTGCTTAATGGCCAGTAACTCGTTGACTTCTTTCATCAGTTCGGAAGTAAAACAAGATGCTTGATCACATAGAATTTCACGCGGGAATCCTACGCGTGAGAACATCTCCACCAGGCCCTCTGTTACTGTCGCCGAATCGATTGCTGGCAGGGCCACCGCGTCCGGGTAGCGCGTGGCGAAGTCCACCATGGTCAATATGTAGCGGTTTCCGTTTCTCGACACAGGTTTTAAAGGACCGATAATATCGATTGCCACTCGCTCGAAAGGGGTGTCGATCAACGGCATTACGCCCAGAGGCGCCTTGCCCACTTTACCTTTTGGATATGCTCTTTGGCAAATGTCACAGGATCGCACGTATCTCTTTACTTCTTCCTGAACTCCTGGCCAATAGAATGATCCTAGTACTCGGTCAATTGTCCTCTTGATGCCTTGATGGCCCGCCATCAGACTTTCATGAGCTAGCTGCAGTACTTGGCTCCGCAGTTTGCGAGGAACAACTACCTGCTGTACTATCTTGCCGGAGGATAACCGATAATGGCGATATAAAACTCCCTTTTGCATAACAAACGAATATTCTGTCGATCCTCTCCCAAAAAACACCTGCCCAACTTTGTTCCTACAGAGATCTAGGCTCTTGTCCTCCGCCTGCTCAATCTTGAAGATTCGTTGGTTGATATTCAAAGCGGTTGCTTTCACCGAATCCAACGAAGTACTTGAATTCTTGACTACGCTGATCATTGGTCTCTCGTAGCGATCTGCTTTCATCACCCCTAATCTCTCCTTGACGCTTTTAGACTTCGTCTTCCTTTCCGACAGTCCCTCGCTCCACCTGCTATCTGGATCATTGGGATCACGGGATCCTGGCACGTTTCCCACGATGACGTCATACAATGGGGAAGTCATGCATTTAACGATCACCGTACCAGAAAAATAGGGCGAAAATATCTCCACTTTTGCTTCGGGAACTTTTATTCTGCTCCCATCGGCTAAAAATACTGTCGTCATAGCTCCTGTCAGCACTTCGTCGGGCACGAGGGAACGTCGCACAACCGTCGTGTTACTTCCTGTATCCCGAAGAACAGAGACAGGCTTACCAAATAGGAGACCCTGGAGAACTGGCATCTGATATTTCGTTGCCATTTGTTGCGTGTTTACTGCCCCCGACACATTATTCTCGGGCCCGCCGCCGGATGCGTTATCATTGTCTTTAGAGTTCTCTTCGGACAATATACATGAAGCCTTTTTATACGTGGCGGGTTTCTTGGTGCAAACTTGGGTATCGTGTCCTGCCCTACGACAATGCCCACAGTAAGGTTGCTTCGTCCGAGCGCGACAATCTGAGGCTTTATGGCCGATTTTGTTGCAAACAAAACATTGCACTGAAGTTTTTGAGGTCGTGCTCCCACTTTTCACAGCCATGCCGTTTTCAGCCTTTTCTCGGAAAACAAGCAGGTTAGACTGTCGCTGTGCCTCTAAAAACTGATCTGCCGCTTCAGCCATTTCTTCAAGTTTACGGCAATTCTTTTCACGCAAAAAGAGCGCCACTCGATCATGACACTTACTGATGAACTGTTCAGCTACAATCAGGTCACGAACTGACGCGTATTCTTTGTCTACTTTCGACATTTCCACCCATCGGTCGAAAAAACTCATTAATCGTGCAGCGTACTGCCGGCCGGTTTCTCCCTCTTGAGGCTTACTGTGCCGGAACTTCTCACGGTACCCTTCCGCTGTGAAGCGAAATCGCTGAAATAGAGCCAGTTTCACTTTCTCGTAATCAAGTGCATCTTCAGGGGATAGGCGACCAAACACTTTTAGCGCTTCTCCGCTTAGGCACAAACTCAGAGCCGTGGCCCACTTGTCTCTAGGCCACTCTTGCCCTGTCGCCACATTCTCGAACCTTTTTAAGTACGCATCTAGGTCATCCCGGTTTTCATCAAATCCTGGTATAAAATTATGAGGATTGACGTTGGAAGACACCCTTGATGATCGACCTATGTCTGCCCCGACAGGCTCTCTGGCGGTTTCAGTCTGAGTCAGTTGAAGGCGCAATTGGATCGTCCTTTGGGCCTGCTCCTCGACTTGTAATTGCAACTGCATTTGTTCCTTCTTCGCCTCTCTTTCTGCCGCCCTTTCCTCACGAGCTCGAGCTTCTCGCTCATCAATCCAAGTTTTCAATTCCGCACCTTCCAAACCCATGCGCATGGCTAACGCCATTAAATCTGTCGAGCTCATCTTTTCCTCACTAATCGTCAGCCTGACTCAAGCGATACAAATGGCCTCGTCCTGTCGCAGCGGACGCCAGTGTTACATTGCAGGGGGTGTTATAGCAACGTGCAGGTTCTTAGTTAATGGGTGTCCGAGCCGTCGCCCCAGACTCCCACGAAAGGACGAGGCCGTTTGTACGCCACACTTTATACACACGAAAAACGAACACACATAACATGGACAGGCTATTTAAAAAATCCTTCACTGTCTCTGTGAACTATCAAAGTCCTAAACTAACCGTCCCTCCTTTTTAGCATGGACACAAGACATGAGGTCGGTCTCACCGAGGTTCGTTGCTACGTCTTGAGCTGGCTTGCGTTGTCCGCACGGTCAACCAGGCGACTAGTTGATGGGTAGGCTCCGCCCCCGCAGCCACGTCGCGGCTGGACACATCTGCTGGAGCTCGAGCCCGTAGCCCGACAGCTCCGCGTTGCTCGCACGGTAGACCAGGTGGACCCGTTGGCGCGGTAGACCAGGCACTACCACCGGCCGCGTCCCGGCCGGACACCTCTGCTGGAACTCGTGCCCGTAGCCCGACAGCTCCGCGTTGCTCGCACGGTAGACCAGGTGGACCCGTTGGCGCGGTAGACCAGGCACTACCACCGGCCGCGTCCCGGCCGGACACCTCTGCTGGAACTCGTGCCCGTAGCCCGACAGCTCCGCGTGTCCTCAAGCACAGGATGCCTTGAAGCCGCAGCACGTCAGCGACGCACGGCCGTGGCAGGTAGAACGTGGCAGGTAGGCCGGGCTCGACTGTTACTAGGCTCGGGTTCGGAACCCAACGGCCGAGTCGAGAGCCCCGTCTTCCTCGTTCCTTCTCGTACCTTCGCCGCCACGCTACTCAGCGCTCGTGCTACCTTCGTCGTTGTCTGCTTCAAGCGCGCACTTTGTATGGCGCGCACTTTGAATGGCGCGCACTTTGAAGCTTCGCGCACGACACATATCACAGGCAGTTACATTACTTGATCAAATTAAGGGCAATTAACGGGACAAAAAAAGGAGAGACAAGAGGAAATTCTTCGTCCTGTGTGCCTTCTCTTTCGTTGTTGCATTCATAGCACTCTATACCATGAAATATGCATCACCAACTGGCCCAAGCCTCAACTGTTCTAAGAAAGAAGCATATACGAACCTACTTCTCTGCAGATCACAGGGAAAAAAAAGGATACTGGTTTCACCACTGCACTTAATATACCTGCACGCATGCAGCTGATAAAATAACGTGCCGTGGTCTTGAATGAGCCAAATTGGTCCAGTGTATATATATATATGTAGGCAGTCTGGGCCAAAAATGACAAAGCGGGACGAGGCAGGTCTATAACACACACACATGCATACACCACAATAGTGCAAGCAGTAAAGTATTGCGCAAGGTTCAACCGAACATAACGCCGACACAAAAAAGAAAACCATATGTTCAGAAATACCATCATTCATAGAAAAACTGCAAAAAGTCTGACGAAAAGGACTCTGACGGCATTCTGAAAAATTTTGAAATCTCTCACGTGACCAAGTTTTTTTTCTCTATATACTAGAAATTCAGTGTTTACAATAAATCCCCTCAACTTATTTCAAAAACATTTGCGCTAGTCGGGCAAATGACTTAGAGGTATGGCGTTTATTGACCCCTATACAATAGAAAAAAAACACGTAGAAAGAGTAAGCGAATTTCTGGAGACTTATTTACAACCTATTATATGTCGTAGTATAAACGTCAATAATTAAAAGTCAACATTGATCAAGGTAATAAAATAGGGGTTGGATTATTGTAATGTCAGCATTCATATATTTCTAATAGCAAAATCACAGCTCGTCAATGCTGCTTGTACAATCATCTTCAGCTGCTGAGATGACTGGTGCCTTCGAGAGAGTCGGGGCTAGGCCGATGAGTAAATTCAATCCTGGAAACCTAAAATAACTACACAAGAATTAATGAGCACGAGTTTCACAAAGATTGCAACATACAGTGTGCACCCTGCATAACTAACTGCTTTCTTATGTGTAAGTATAAATTGAGTGCATAGGAAGCATATTTAGTGGGATCTTGCTCCACTGCAGTGAGAAATGCAAGAAAGGGTAGGCTTAGCGATAAACGCCATAAAGCGCGCTGTGGCGAAATCTCTAAACCTTTCGTGACGTAGATATAAACCTTGCTTTCCCCTGTTAGCTTGCTCGCACAGGCTGACTGAAAGGTGCAGCTTCAATGCGATAATGTTCCATTAGCTGTATGCATCGACTAAGTCTAAATTAATGTTAAGTTCTATGCTAAAGTATGCATCAATACAGCTACATGTGTATTTCTGCAAATCTACCATGGTACTCATTAGATTAGTTACTTAAAATTTATACAGTGTGACGCGCAGCAACATATGAATAATTTTGTCTATATTGCACAAAAGCACAATGTCCCTGAATATACATGACGATATTCGCATTGATAAGGTATTCAGTGAAAGTAACATGTAAAATTAAGTAGTGTGCAGTTAGTTACGTGTTAAATTGCGAATATTACTAGTGTTCTTGAAGTGGCTCACCATCTCAAATGTAGACTAAAAAATTGTGCTGATTTAATGCATTTAAAAAGTGAACTGGAAGAATATTTCGGAGACAAATAGTTTTTTGATCACGTTGCTGCCTCCTGAGCTTTCCGGATTGTCGTCTGAGTGTAGTTTGTTAAAAAAATATATTTTAAAGGTACCGCTTCTACGTTCATGCCGAATTTGGTCTACATGTTAAGTAAGGGGCTTGTGTAAAGTGTATGCTGCTCAGTAATATTATTAACATTTTTCGACCACATACGCTAAAAGAACTAAGGAAAATGTGTAAAATCTTCATTTTCCTATTGCAATACTGCACTCTGAATGAATATCTTAGGAGTGAATACTTTACAAAAGGTACATTTTGAATGAATGGATGAATGAATGAATAGACTTTATATAAAGTCCAGCAGTTTTAACAGGCGAGG
The DNA here is from genome assembly GCF_043290135.1 of Rhipicephalus microplus. Lineage (NCBI taxonomy): Eukaryota > Metazoa > Arthropoda > Arachnida > Ixodida > Ixodidae > Rhipicephalus > Rhipicephalus microplus. Next base: position 269,804,181 of record NC_134702.1, on the reverse strand, counting down.
GGGGAAGAGGGGATTAACCCCCTCTCTTCCCACTGGCCGTCGATGATTATGGTGGTGCCTCAGGTGATCTCTCGAAGTCCTTGCACCCGGGCGGCAATTTCAGCTTGCCGGACGACCCAAAGCTGGTCGGCCAGCTCGTCGCTTGTGAGTTCCGCTTCCCAGCGGCAGCGCAGCTGACGCCACCGATCGGCAACAGCGATCAGAGCCACGGCCGAGGCCGGCCCCTGCCCTCGCGCGGTGGTGGCAGCAGCAATTGGCCTCGGATTTCGTCCCTCCCTAATACGCGTCGCTAAGGAAGCGGCGGTAGTAACGTGAACTTTTTCAGCACACTCCCAAAGCATGTGCTGCAGTGTGGCCCTTTTCCCGCACGCTTCACATGCGTGCGTCGGGTATAGCTGATGATAGCACAGGTGCAGGACCACCGTGCTGGGGTACGTATTTGTTATTTATTTATTTATTTATTTATCGATACAGCAGGCCAATATGCTAGTCCATGCAGCAGGGGCAAATACAAAATACAATAACAAGACATTCACAAAAAGATCAACAATGCAAGAAGAAAAACATACAGTGCAAGACGCTTGCTTCGCAGAACAATTTACACAAGTGATAGCAACGAAAAAAAATCTTAAGACAATAACAGAGCACTACACAGAGCATGGTATTCACGACACAATTGTAAGAAATGTTTAACGCTGATCATATTTATACTAAACATTAGGAGAAGTGGTTTCCGATTCCTTTGTAAAGTTTTCTGATTGTATGACGTGAACAGGTAAAGAGTTCCATTCTTTTATGGTACGCGAAAAATAACTGTTCATGTGAGATTTGGTTTCGGTGAATATAGGTGTGAGAGAAAAGCTGTGTCTGTGTCTAGTCAAGCGTGTGTTTAGGGGTACTAAAAAGTGAGGCTTCTGAAGGCCAATTTTCCCTTTTATTATGTTGTGCAGGAACTATAGGCGACTAAGTTTACGGCGATGCTCTAGTGAACTAGATAGAGAGATTATTTGTTTGTAATACTCTCAAAGTTACGGCCTGTTTTTTGTCTAATTTGTTGTGTGGTAGTTGGTATTTGCCTCTGTTTAGTCTGTAATGTTGTGTAAGGTCGTTGCATGTCATCAGGCGGTCACCCCACGACCATTTTAGTTGTTGTGTGGATAGTGCCATCACCCCGCTCTCGGAGGCGAGGGCAGCCATCGAATCGGCCACGGCTCGGTGAGTGAGATCTCCAGCCGCGGTGTCGGCCGCCTGGTAACCTGCGAGCGGGAAGCTGGTGTGAGCCGGGGTCCACAGAAGGAAGACATTCACATTTTCAGTTTTGAGATACGAGGACGAAGACGCCGAGGTAATCGCTCCTCGAAGCTCACCGCCGTCCTTGTTGCCATCACTTAATTGTAGTATTCAGGCTGCCAGACACGAGATGCCACCACGCGCAAAGCCACGGACGGCAGCTCTCGAGTCGCTGATCACGACCGCAGCCTCCGGTGCAGCGACCAGTGCAAGAGCAATCACCGCCTCCTCGGACGCCTCTGTGTGTTCCGTGCGCCCGTGACGCTCACGATGCATTTGCCTGTGTGATTCACAACGGCGATAACGTGAGCACGCCTTCCCTCTGGGTATCGCGCAGCGTCCACGTACACCGCTTCGTATCTGTTGCCATACATTCTTTGGAGGTCACTCACTCTTTTGTTACGGTGCGCCAGCCATTTTAGATAAAGGGCGATGAACATTATGCGACTTATGGCGTACGCCTATACAAGGCGGATCGCACAGCTTTCCCGCATACCGCTGCGTCTGTTCGTTATGCGGCGTAATAGTCGAATCGTGTCGTCTACTGTACGTTTAAGTCTTCAAACTGTCTCACCGTTGTGACCGTTGGCCTGAAGATGTAGTCCCCATATCCTTATGTTCTCAACGCTCGGTATTGAAACCCCATCAGCCGTTATTACTGTGATTTCTGATCTCTCTCTACTGGAAAGGACGGTTTTGCGCCCCTTCTCGTGGGTCCGTATATCAATAGCTCGGATTTAGCCGCCGAATCATTCGAGGCCCGTACCTCTCAAGAAATCCTGCACTGCGTCCACGCCCATCTGCAGCGTTCGCTCCACGTGGTCATCACATCCACCCTCAGTGACCCAGAGGGTGATGTCGTCCGCGTAAAGGCTCTGATGCAGACCCTATATTGTCGCTAGTTTCTCGGGTAGGCCAAGGAGGACAAGGTTAAACAACATGGGCGACACGAAGAAGCCCTGCGGCGTACCCGTAGGACCCGTTTCGGTTCCCGTGATTCCGCGTTGTCGACAAGGACGCTCGCACGCCTGCTGGTGGAAAAGTCGCGTATATAGTTATAAAGTTTTTGGCCTAATCTCAGCAATCGGACACGGTCGAGAATCGCCGCATGCTCGGTGCTGTCAAAAGCTTTTTTTTTTCAAATTAAGGGTGAGTTTTACCTTGTTGGATCTAGAAGTGCTGTCTGAAATCTGATCTTTCAGCTGCAGCATCACGTCCCTGTGGGGAGGTTGCGGCGAAATCCGACCATCTTGGGGGGCAAGACGTCAGAGTCTTCGAGGTTACCAGTAACACGAGTCATGACAGCGTGTTTTAGGACTTTACCAACGCAGGACGTGAGCGAGATGGGACTCAGGTTATTGATCGTCACCTGCTTGCCCGGTTTGGGAATCAAGACCACGTGGGCCCTTTTCCACGCATCTGGGAGGAAGCTTTCTCGCCAGCAGTCGTTAACGTATTCTGTCAGTCGCGTAATTGACTCATCTTCCAGGTTGCGTTGAGTCTTGTCGGTTACTCGATCCGTGCCCGGAGCAGACCTGGTGTTAAGGTTGTTTAAAGGGCCACTCACCAGGCCCCGTGCCGAATTTTAGTTAGACAGTGGAAGTTGTTGGATGTCCGATCAGGAAAGTTTTACCAGAAAAATTTTTGGAATCGGTTCATTACGAGCGGAGAAAACAGGTTTTTCGAAGCGGCGCGACACGAGGGTTAGAGGAGGCGGGCTCGAAACCCTTGCTGCTCCTCTGCGTAGCCTTCGCAAGCCAAATTTCTTTCCCACCCTCTCCGGCATCCGACCAAGAGGTAACGTGTGCATGACGTGCCCAAACAAGTCCAACCCCTAAGCACCCGAGCCACGTTTCTTTGTTGACCAGCGTTATTTTTTGGTCTTCTGTCTGTTTCTGTGGGATGATTTGGAAACGCTGGCTTAGACGCGGTAGAACACAGCAATATAATGCGCCCCAACTTCTGCAACTCGCGGTTCATCCCGTTAATTAAGACGGCCAACGCCACGCACGCACTCGCGAACAAGTTGATCGCACACACACCCGCGAAATTCACGGCAGACGATGCGTCATTTCTCTAACTCTGAGACACGATCTCTTAGTTTCGCAGCTGCGCAGACAGCAAGAAAAGTTTTCCTGGCTTCTGCAACACGTTACGGTAACTAAAACGGCCAACGTTACTCACGCACTCGCGAAATACATCGCGGACGACACAAGCCCTAATGGAGAAGTCACAACTACAGGGGCAAAGTTTTCCGCCAAATCTGGTGGCAGTCTAGCAACACTGACCTCCCAAGTCTGGAAACAGCATATGCAACGCCAAACAAAACCCTACCCACAATCTCTCAGCTGTGGCTCAACTGCTGCAATATTGTCAAGTGATACGCTATGTCATGACAACCTCATTGTAGTAGCCATGTTTTGCATAATACAGGGTCAATGTCAGGCTAGTCAGGCACCATGAATTCAGTTGTTTGTATTTTAGGGTCAAAGAGTCTCCAGATATCATGGTCATTTTAGCAGTATTTACAACACAACTAACATTTCAGCAGGTGACGATGGCTACCCCCTCAGCCTTGGCTAATGGTCCAGTTGAAAGGTTGTCCTCACATGGATATGGCAAAAAACAAGTTCAACTCTGCACATGCTTCATTGCGTTCCATAGTGGAGTATTGTATTGGGCTACTGAAGAGCCGTTTTCGCTGCATTCAGTGGCACCGTAACCCCCACTACTCACCGAAAAGTTCTGCGAATACTGTTGCTGCATGTGCAGTATTGCACAACTTTTGTATTGAAGGTGACATAGGCTTTGACAGTCTCAGCGATGGCAGTGGTGACGATAACAGCAAGCATGACAGCTCGCTCAATAATGACCACCAACATAAATTTGAATGAGAAAGTCAGCACATTGAGTGAACTTGCGTAGGCAAGCTGTCCGCAACTATGTTTTCAGCTTGTTTGGCACGACAAAGAAGCATCACCTGCAGTATTTAAGAAGGGTATGCGGGCGACTGCACCGCCTGCTGCAGCAACTACAGTGTTAAAATATTTGTGCTGCATTGCATGAGCTTGACCATCCGTGGTTAACATTTGCATAATATGAAGTAAACCAAGGTTTCTGCACTTCCCCCTCAAGTGCTCTCGCAACCACTGCTTTCAGCAGTAATTGGACAGACGTCCACAAGTCTACTAGTGTGGCGTCTTATCTGATCAGCTGCCATGGTGTTTCCAGAAACTTAGCAAGAAATTATGAACCAGCAACAGAGTCTAGCTCACTCACTGGAGACGAATCATTTTGGTAAAGTTTTTTGTAACTGAAATTATTGCGTGGGTTCTATGAGCTGGAACCACCATATCGACCCGTGTCTACATGTAAACGAAAACGATGATGGGGGGATTTAGTGGACACTAGGAAGTGGGCCTCTGGCTTGACTCGAAAACGAAGAGGACAATCTTGCGGCTCAGCTGTTCAGAACATGCTGCTTTGGCTGTCTCAAGGCGTACCTGTGCTTAGTTCGCGTTGTACCGCGACACTGGTGGAGGTGCTGGATCGCAACCCTGCCTGATGATCCACACTCCCGCTGGGAGCCGTTCATGCAGTCCAAACGCATTGTCACCAATTGAAACTCCTGTGCATCGTTTCAGTCGATGGTTGTGAGGCGTCGAAGTGTGGCAGCTTGAGCTAGTTGGTATAGCATGACGATAGTTATAGCGCGAGAACAAAACGATGACACAGAAACAAGAAGGACAAGAAGGACACGAGCGCTAACTTCCAACTGAGTTTATTGCGCAGAGCACGAAAATAATTAGAGGAGACAGTAACCATGTGACAAAAACCATATGGCACAAAGAGCAGAACATGAGTAAGAGAAAAAAAAAACAAAAAAAACAAAAGCACTAAAAACGGCCAAAAAAATTTATAAGAAAACAAAACAGAAAAGTAAAGATAATATAACTACTTGCGCGCACCGAAACCTTCGCGGAGACTGAGTTCCTTCTCGGACAGAGCCACGGAGGGCTTGCTAATACAAGGCACCTGTTCGCGTGCGATCTGCGCGGCGTCGAAAATGACTCGGGTGCGCTCATCTCTGTGATTGTACAACGTCGCTGTGTCCTTGAAAAGGGGCACACAAATGCACTCAGTGCAGTGCTGAGCAAGAAAACCATATTTCCCATTTCTAACATTGTTAGCGTGTTCTCTCAGCCGATCATTCAGACACCTTCCGGTCGTTCCGACATAACAAGCACCGCATGAAAGGGGGGTCCTATAGACAACTTCCCGAGAGTATGCCGCATACCTGTTTCTATGTTGAACTCTGCATTCCGTTGATGACTGCGTTTTCAGGGGGTTTGTAGTTTTGGTGCGGCTGATTATTTTAAAGGCGCCGAGAACAGGACCCGAACTCCAACGCATTTTCCGATTTTCTTGAGCCTGTGTGATATCTGGTGTTTCCACGGAATCACGGCTATACTTTCACGCTTTGTATCCGTGTTGCTCAAATTCTGTGGCTGCCTCGGCTCAGCCTTATGAGTCGGCAGGATAGTCTCAGCAACGATAGTCTCAGCAACGGGGATACCCGAAGCCTTAAGCCGGGAAACTTGAGCTTTGAACCTCTCAGAGATATTGTGGGCGCACGACCTATTTAAGGCATTATCAAGACAGGTTCGTGCTATGCCTCGCTTAACTAACTTGCTGTGAGCAGAAGAAAAAGCGAGTAAAGGTTTCTGCGCAGATCGTTCATAACACCAACAGATGTGCTGTGAGCTAAAAATCAATCTTAAATCCAAAAAGCGTAAATTGTCATTCTCGGGCATTTTATGTGTCAACACAAGAGGCTTTAAACAATCTTCGAACACACCTATCGTTTGAGTCGCAATCGAGTGGAACATAAAAGAATTACAATTTAGAATAACCAAGAAATCATCCACGTATCTGAATACTCTTACGACATGCGAGCCTTCTAACTTTTTCTGCAGTTTTTTGCCCATTTTTTTCAATAGAAGATCACTGAGTAGACGTGCTATGCATGAATCGATTGAAACACCCTTTTTCTGTAGATAAATGCAATCATTCTATTGAACGAAAGTAGAGGTAAGGTACAGCAAAACCAGGTCAAGAAAATCTCGCGCAGTGATGCCAATTTTTTATTAGAAGTTCAATTTCGTGAAAATTTCTAAGTTATTCCTTATACATTCGAATACCTCATCGTGAGGCAGAGAGTAGTATAGGTCCTTTATGTCAATTGAAAAACCGAAAAGATTACATTGATTTGACTGTTTGAAAAATTCTATCAGAACCTGCGAGTTTTTGATCAAAAATGGGTGATCAATCTTTAGACACTTTAGATTGGTCTGAATAAACAAGCCGAGTTGCTTATGCCACTTACCACTTTCTGTCACAATGACACGGAAGGGCATGTCAACCTTGTGTATTTTGGCAGAAAAAAACATGCTGAGCCCATTTTTGTCACTTTTGCTAATATGCTGTGCTAACTGTTTTAACTCTAGTTTACGACACATTTCCGTGGCCTGCGTTTTTACTCTATCTGGACGAATGTCGGTACAACATTTGAAAACAGAGTCGATAGCTGTGACCGCCTTTTCTAGGTAAGAGCAACTAGGAAGAACGGCGAAACCACCCTCCTTATCTGACGGCACGACACAAAGTTCATTGTCTCTAAGAAATTTTGTCGTCTCCCGCACCGGAAGGCTGTTGCTGGTAGGCTTACCCCGTAGGAGCACGCCGACGCCTTCTGAGATGCACCTGTCCGAATCCTCTGGTGAAGCGCGGCCAGCAACAGAGCGCACCGTTGAAAGAAGCTCGGGTGTGGACCTCTCTCGGTCGACGGCGAACTTCGGACCTAGGGCAAGGGTGTTGTGGACGTTGTCTGGGAAGACGGCATCACTGCATGAGTGGACCACACCTGATTGCCGGGGCTTGCTTGGGCGCTGCGCATGAAGGCCAGTGAGCTCACGTGACCACAGGCAGTTTGCAGTGTATTCGATTCGGTTGCAGTACTTTCGCCACCTTCTTTTCTTCACTCCCGGTGTTAGATCTGTTTGTTGAAGCTGGACATGCAGGGCGTCCCGGTACGTGCGCGCTTGTCGGTGCCATTCAGACCGAAGAATTTGCACACCCGTATGCCATGGTCGATAGATAAGTGGTAACCTCCAAACAAGGCTTTAACGTCCAAAGGGAGCTGCTTGGTGCGAATGCAGAAGGAAAAGGTGCGCGCACGGCAAATGGAGACTGCGATGAGGGTTACGAGGACTGAATGATGAAGAGAAACACACAAACAGGAGCCCGAATTACTAGAAATGTAAATTAAAAGTGTGGCAGCTTGGGCTGGTTGGCATGGCATGACGATAGGTATAGCGCGAGAACAAAACGACGACACAGAGACAAGAAGGACACGAAAGACACGAGCGCTAACTTCCAACTGAGTTTATTGCGGAGAGCATGAAAATATATAGAGAAGACAGTAACCATGTTACAAAAACTATATGGCCCAAAGAGCAGAACATGAGTCAGAGAAAAACATAAACAAAAAAACAAAACGACAGAAGCACAGAAAAACGGCAAAGAAAAATCTATAAGAAAACGAAACAGAAAAGTAAAGATATATAACTACTTGCGCGTACCGAAACCTTCGAGGAACCTGAGTTTCTTCTCAGGCAGAGCCACGGAGGGCTTGCTTATACAAGGCACTTGTTCGCGTACCATCTGCGCGGCATCGACAATGACTCAGGTGCGCTCATCTCTGTGATTGTATAGCGTCACTGTATCCTTGAAAAGGGGCACACATAGCACTCAGTGCAGTGCTGAGCAAGAAAACAATCTTTCCCGTTTCTAACATTGTTAGTGTGTTTTCTCAGCCGATCGTTCAGACACCTTCCGGTCGTTCCGACATAACAAGCACAGCATGAAAGGGGGGTTCTATAGACAACTTCCCGGGAGCATGCCGCATATCTGTTTCTATGTTGAACTCTGCATTCCGTTGATGACTGCGTTTTCAAGAGGTTTGTAGATTTGGTGAGGCTCATTAATTTTAACGGCGCCGAGAACAGGACACGAATTCCAACGCGTTTCCCTATTTTCTTGAGCCTGTGTGTTATCAGGTGTTTGTATGGAATCACAGCTATCCTTTCACGCGTTGTATCTGTGTTGCTCGGATTCTGTCGCTGCCTCTGCTCTGCCTTATTAGTCCGCAGGATAGTCTCAGCAACGGAAGCGATAAACGCTTCGGGGAAACCCGAAGTCTTAAGCCGGAAAACTTGAGCTTTGAAGCTCTCAGAGATATTGTGGGCACACGACCTATTTAAGGCATTCTCAAGACAGGTCCGTGCTATGCCTCGCCTAACTAACTTGCTGTGAGCGGAAGAAAAGGAAAGTAGAGGTTTCTGCGCACGTGCTTCATAACACCAACAGATGTGCTGTGGGCTAAAAACCAGTCTTAAATCCAAAAAGCTTAACTTGTCATTCTCAGGCATTTCATGTGTCAACACATGAGCCTTTAAGCAATCTTTGAACACACCTATCGTTTGAGTCGCAATCGAGTGGAACGTAGAAGAATTACAATTTAGAAGAACAAAGAAATCACCCACGTATCTGAATACTTTTACGACACGTGAGCCTTCTAACTTTTCCTGTAGTTTTTGCCCGTTTTTGCCAATAGAAGATCACTGAGTAGATGTGCTATTCATGAGCCGATCGAAACAACCTTTTTCTGCAGATAAATGTAATGATTCCATTGAACGAAAGTTGAGGTAAGGTACATCAACCCCAGGTCAAGAAAATCTCGCGCACTGATGCCAATTTTTATTTGGAAGTTCAATTCCCCGAAAATTTTCATGTTATCTCTTACACACTCTAATACCTCATCATGAGGCAGAGAGTAGTATAGCTCCTTTATGTCAAGTGAAAAACAGAAAAGATTAGACTGATTTGACTGTTTGAAAAATTCTATCAAAGCCTGCGAGTTTTTGATCAAAAATGAGTCATCAATCTTTAGACACTTTAGGTGGGTCTGAATAAGGCAGAGCAGAGGCAGCGACAGAATCCGAGCAACACGGATACAAAACGTGAAAGGATAGCCGTGATTCCATACAAACACCAGATATCAGACAGCCTCAAGAAAATCGAAAAACACGTTGGAGCTCATGTCCTGTACTCGGCGCCGTTCAAATTAATCAGCCTCACCAAATCTACAAACCTCCTGAAAACGCAGTCATCAACGGAATGCAGAGTTCAACATAGAAACAGGTATGCGGCATGCTCCCGGGAAGTTGTCTATAGTACCCCCCCTTTCATGCGGTGCTTGTTATGTCAGAATGACCGGAAGGTGTCTGAATAATCGGCTGAGAGCACACGCTAACAATGTTATAAACGGGAAATATGGTTTTCTTGCTCAGCACTGCACTGAGTGCAATTGTGTGCCTCTTTTCAAGGACACAGCGACATTGTACAATCACAGAGATGAGCGCACCCGAGTCATTGTCGAGGCCGCGCAGATGGCACGCGAACAGGTGCCTTGTATTAGCATGCCCTCCGTGGCTCTGTCTGAGAAGGAACTCAGGTTCTTCGAAGGTTTCGGTGTGCGCAAGTAGTTAGATTATCTTTACTTTTCTGTTTCGTTTTCTTATAGATTTTTGTTTGCCGTTGTTCTGTGCTTTTGTCTTTTTGTTTTTTCTGTTTATGTTTTTTCTTACCCATGTTCTGCTCTTTGTGCCATATGATTTTTGTCAAATGGTTACTGTCTCTTTTATATATTTTCGTGCTCTGCGCAATAAACTCAGTTGGAAGTTAGCACTCGTGTCTTTCGTGTCCTTCTTTTCTCTGTGTCGTCGTTTCGTTCTCGCGCTATAACTATCGGGTTGCGAGGCCTTGTGCCAGAAGAGCTCATTCTCTCGCCGGAACCTCTCAGGCACCGCTCACCTCGATCAATAGCCAACGCAAGCCCCCAACAGTTGCCCCAAGGCAGCTTTCCGATGCACCCAACTCAGGTGACCATCTATCAACCACTCGTTCCTGATCGCTTTAGTGGCGGCGCCCATGAAGACGCTGACGTCTGGCTTGACTACTACGAGCGTGTTGCCAAGATAAATCAGTGGCCGGAACAGGAAAAACTTTCTCGAGCCTATTTCTACCTTGACTATGGTGCTCGTACTTGGTATGAGAATAGAGTAGCCAATCTATCAACTTTGCCCGACTTTCGACAGCAGTTCGTCGATACCTTCACCAATGTCGGTCGACGCGACCGTGCACAGCAGTCATTGCAGCTACGGGTTCAAAAACCTAATCAAACCTTTGCTATGTTTGCCGTAGATATGACTCGTCTCTTTCGTCAAGTGAACCCGCACATGATGGAAGATACTAACTTGAGTTACCTTCTGCGCGGTGTCAAGGAACAGCTTTTCGCCGGGCTACAGTGCAACCATCCAAGTACCATGGTTGATTTTATTAAGGAAGCTACGGCTATCGAGCGGGCCCTTCATCTAAGCTGCAGGCAGTATGACCGCTTGTCGAGCAATGTTCAAATTGTTACTATTACTATGACGCCTGAGCGTCAGAGCTCTTTGCGAGACTTGATTGGGGAAATAGTTCGCGAAGAACTGCAGAAGGTTCCGACTCCGGTTGCTGAATTGCCCCTTGCTTTGGTGGTTGAAGTCGTGCGCGACGAAATCTACCAAGCGTTGTCTACGGCTGGTATTGATGCTGAGCAGCGTCCCATGAGCTACGCTGCCACTCTCCGACGTCGAAACTCCGCTACGCCAACGCCGTACCGCCATGCACTAATGGCCTTTTGGTCGCCGCCGCAAGAGCAGACACTACAGCAACCACTTATGCCACAGCCATACAACCAGCCATCCATAGGCAGGCCATGACATCGACGCCAGGGGAGGCGCTCAGAAGTCCACCGACACAAAGAACAGATGCATGGCGCACAGTCGACAGGTGTCCAGTTTGCTTTCACTGTGGAGGTGCAGGCCATATTGCCCGTTATTGCTGGAATCGAGGCGATTCATTCCGTCCTGTTCGACCTTGGTTTGACGGTCGACGTGCCAACGACGAATACACTCGACGCCGCGACGACACGGAGCCCTTTCTTACTTTGAGGACAGCTATACCACTGCAGAGGAGGCAATGCCTACTAACCCGCCTGGTCTTGGACGCCGATCCCGCTCTCCGTCTCCCGCGCGCTCGCCTTTGTCGCACCGCCGCAGCTATGCGGACCTTAATAAAAGAAGGTCACCTAGCCCACGCCGGGGAACTAAGGGCGGCGACCTCCGGGGGCAGGTTGCAGGCCATGAACATGACGAAAAAAAGCCCCTACTGCAAGACATCGTACAGCCGATAAGCCGTGAAAACGATGAAATTTTGATGGCCGACCTAAGTATTCTTCTTGATGGCCATAAAGTGACAGCTTTAGTCGACACCGGTGCCGACTTCTCTATTATCAGTCAGGACCTCGCCGACAGTCTCAGTAAAGTGAAGACGCCGTGGACGGGCCACCATATAAGAACGGCAGGGGGCCAGTTATTCATGCCCTCTTGAAGATGTACAGCAAGAATTGCCATCAGCGGTTCACCTTCCACTGCGTCGTTCGTCGTTATCGACGCATGCTGCAGAGATGTAATCCTTGGCATGGATTTTTTACGAGATTATGGCGCCGTCATGGACATCCTAAAGAGTTTGATTACTTTCTGCAAGAGTATGGGCTTACCCGATTTTCCAGAGGTGCGAGCAAACCAACTGCGTCTTACAGATGATGACGTGGTCCTCCCTCCTAGGTCATGCACGCTTGTTGCTGTGGCCGCCGCTGTCCAGTTTGACGCCGAAGGAGTCGCAGACCAAATAAGCTCGCTTCTCTTAACCCATGGTATTTCTGCCACACGAGGGTTCGTAAGAGTTGCTGCTGGGCGCACGGACCTACTGCTGACCAATTTTAGTGCTGAGCACCGGCAACTTCCAAAAGGCACGACTGTCGCTAACTTCTACGATGTCATAGATGCCGAAGGCTGCTTCGCGGTAGTCGACGAGGCGCTAAACCTCGATTCAGCGCTTATTCTAGACCATAACATTACTTCGCCGGAACACGAACAACGCAGACTTTTTGAGCTATTATCCGAATACCAAGATTGCTTTTCGACAGCATCAAGAGTTGGCCGCACGCCTCTAACCAAGCATCAAATTATTACCGAGGCAACGGCGAGACCTATTCATCAAAATCCTTATCGCGTGGCTCCAAAAGAACACGAAGCAATACAACAGCAGGTAGAAAGGATGCTTGAAGATGACGTCGTTCAGCCTTCACAGAGCCCCTGGGCGTCGCCTGTGGTCCTCGTTAAGAAAAAGGACGAAAGCTTGGGCTTCTGTGTGGATTACCGGAAGCTGAATCAGGTGACCAAGATAGACGTATATCCACTACCTGGTATAGATGACTCTCTCGACAGACTTCGACATGCTCGATACTTCTCTTCAATTGACTAGCGAAGTGGATATTGGCAAATCGAGGTGGACCCGAGAGACCGCGAAAACACCGCTGTTGTGACACCAGATGGGTTATATGAATTTAAGGTCTTGCCACTTGGTTTGTGTTCAGCGCCTACTACCTTTCAAAGACTCATGGATACTGTGCTTTCCGGGTTGAAGTGGAAAACCTGCTCAGTATGTCTGGACGATGTCATAGTGTTCTCCGCAACGTTCGACGAGCACCTTAAAAGCCTTGAAGAGGTCTTACAATCCATACGGTCCGCGCGCTTGACGTTGAAACCTGAGAAATGCCACTTTTGCTAAGAAGAGCTGCAATTTTTCGGCAACGTCATCAGTCATGCCGGTGTTCGTCCCGATCCTGAGAAAATCACAGCTGTTGCACAGTCCCCTGTGTCAACCAATAAAAAGGCTGTCAGACGCTTTCTTGGCCTCTCTGCATATTCTCGACGATTTATTGCGGACTTCGCACGCATAGCATCACCGTTAACTCGCCTCACGTGTGAAGACGTCACTTTTGAGTGGAAGAACGAAGAAGAAGCTGCTTTTAACGATCTTCGTCAGCGACTACAAACACCTCCAGTCCTTGCCCACTTTGACGAGAGAGCCCCAACGATGCTTCATATTGATGCTAGCAATGTCGGTCTGGGAGCTGTGCTTGTTCAGCAGCAAGAGGGCGCAAAACGGGTAATCGCTTACGCAAGCAGAACGTTAACACGTGCTGAGGTGAATTACTCCACGACCGAGAAGGAATGTCTCGCCATGGTAAGGGCGGTTACAAAATTTCGCCCGTGTTTATGTGGCCACCCCTTCAAAGTAATTAGCGACCACCACTCACTGTGTTGGTTAACAAATCTAAAAGACCCTACAGGGCGATTAGCGCGTTGGAGTCTCAGGCTGCAACAGTTTGATATGGTAGTCATACATAAGTCAGGCAAGTGACATATGGACGCTGACTGTCTGACCCGTTCACCCATTGAGTCGGCAACCCTACCCGAGGATGAGGAAACGGCATTTCTTGGTGTCCTCGACACGACCATCATTGAGCAGCTACAACGTGGTCCTCGTTAAGAAAGAGGACGAAAGCCTGCGCTTCTGTGTGGATTACCGGAAGCTGAATCAGGTGACCAAGAAAGACGTATATCCACTACCTGGTATAGATGACTCTCTCGACAGACTTCGACATGCTCGATACTTCTCTTCAATGGACTAGCGAAGTGGGTATTGGCAAATCGAGGTGGACCCTAGAGACCGCGAAAACACCACTGTTGTGACACCAGATGGGTTATATGAATTTAAGGTCTTGCCATTCGGTTTGTGTTCAGCGCCTACTACCTTTCGAAAACTCATGGATACTGTGCTTTCCGGGTTGAAGTGGAAAACCTGCTCAGTATGTCTGGACGATGTCATAGTGTTCTCCGCAACGTTCGACGAGCACCTTAAAAGCCTTGAAGAGGTCTTACAATCCATACGGTCCGCGCGCTTGACGTTGAAACCTGAGAAATGCCACTTTTGCTAAGAAGAGCTGCAATTTTTCGGCAACGTCATCAGTCATGCCGGTGCTCGTCCCGATCCTGAGAAAATCACAGCTGTTGCACAGTCCCCTGTGTCAACCAATAAAAAGGCTGTCAGACGCTTTCTTGGCCTCTCTGCATATTCTCGACGATTTATTGCGGACTTCGCACGCATAGCATCACCGTTAACTCGCCTCACGTGTGAAGACGTCACTTTTGAGTGGAAGAACGAAGAAGAAGCTGCTTTTAACGATCTTCGTCAGCGACTACAAACACCTCCAGTCCTTGCCCACTTTGACGAGAGAGCCCCAACGATGCTTCATATCGATGCTAGCAATGTCGGTCTGGGAGCTGTGCTTGTGCAGCAGCAAGAGGGCGCAGAACGGGTAATGGCTTACGCAAGCAGAACGTTAACACGTGCTGAGGCTAATTACTCCACGACCGAGAAGGAATGTCTCGCCGTGGTAAGGGCGGTTACAAAATTTCGCCCGTGTTTATGTGGCCACCCCTTCAAAGTAATTAGCGACCACCACTCACTGTGTTGGTTAACAAATCTAAAAGACCCTACAGGGCGATTAGCGCGTTGGAGTCTCCGGCTGCAACAGTTTGATATGGTAGTCATACATAAGTCAGGCAAGTGACATATGGACGCTGACTGTCTGACCCGTTCACCCATTGAGTCGGCAACCCTACCCGAGGATGAGGAAACGGCATTTCTTGGTGTCCTCGACACTACCACCATTGAGCAGCTACAACTGAACGACGTTGAATGGCTTCGCTTAAATAACTACTTGGATGGCAGGTCTCGGAAAGCACCGAGAGTATAGAGGCTAGAAGGTTTTCCTAGTGTCCGGAGCGGGCGTCTCTTACCCCGGCGCCGCTGAAAGCAGTTTGGATGAGTGGAACGGCGGCCGGGTGGTGGCGCTGGGTATCGGTGGCGCGCTGTCAGCAGCGGCTCGCGCAGCAGTCGAGGGCGCGTAAACGTAAACCTTCCTTCGGTGTAGTTAGCACGTGCGTTGTTGGCGTGCTCCTTGTTTCTCCCTGTGTGCTCAAGACACGATGTGAGGCAGCGTTGTGAACTATTGTGTGCGCCATAATGCCATCTAAAAAGGCAAGAACGTGTTTCGTGCCGCTTTGTACAGGTGGATACAAGTCGTCAACACAAAAGGTATCGTTGTTCCGTGCTCCCAACCGACCCTGCTCGCTTGAAGGAATGGGCAAGAAATATCAAGCGGGAGGACAAAGTTTTGGATAACACCTGTGTTGTCTGTTCGCGCCACTTTGATGAACGACTTATCCGGAAAACGTTTACGCACGTAATCAATAGAGAAACTGTGCAACTTGACCGTGAACGTCCAGCGCTTACAGAGGACGCCGTCCCTACTATATTTCCTGATGCTCCTTCGTATTTCACTAAGCAGGTGCCGAAGAAAAGGAAAGCTAGAGACTTCGGTAACACCGAAGCCGCACCGGCAAAACGAAGTGCTTCCAACACCGACATTGATGTAGTCGTTGAGATGGATGTCTGCCCGGAGGAAACGCCGCAGCCACCCAAGCTGCTTGGGGACATCATTTTGCCGTCCCCATTGTGCAGCAAGGTTGTCTTGCCAAATGAGCCTACAGCCCTCTGTTTCGCCTTGCACACCAGCTCAGAACATGGCGACTTGCGTGTTATGAAACACGTTATGATTTCAGCGTGCACAGAAGCCACTGCGGTGCAGGAAAACTCATTTCTTTGCACCGTGTTCTGCCGCGGCATTCAGACAGATGAACTGCCCGTAAATAACGATTGTGACGCTGCGGAGGTGCTGAAGAAGGCCGATGGACTGAAACTTTGCCCAGGATGTGGCATTGAGCCAGTAGCAAGTGGCCAGTGCGTGAAGTTTGGTGCAGCCCACTTCGCAAAGAACTGCCTGGTGACCAGCCCCGACGGGAAACTCTGTTTGCGCTGTAAATACACTCGGAAGCTGGTGCAGAATCACATGTACAGGCTGAAGAAGAAACGCAGCACAAGCTTCAAACAGCGGTTGGCCAGAAAGTCGCTCGAGTTCTTCTGAACGAAAAGAAAGCTGACAAAGGCACGCAGAAGCCTGGAAGATCTTAGAATAATGAACCAGAATATCGCTAGTTCAACCTTGAATGAGAGGATCGAAGGTCTGCCTCTCATACAACGCCTTGCTGTGAAAATATGCTTTGATGCTTCCTCCAGAAAGTCAACCAGGGGCATGGTGTGCGACAAACTCTGGGTTTTGGAGTGTATACTCATGCGCATAAAGAGCCCCAAGCTTTATGAGCACGTGCGGAGGCATGAGATACTGGCTCTGCCCAGCAAGTCCTGTTTAGACCGACACATGGCCGGTTTTAAGAATTCGTTTGGCTTTAATGCCAGCGTTTTTGAGGCACTGAAGAAGAAGACTGTAGGCATTGGTGCACACAGCTGCCATGGTGGTCTTGTGTTGGACGAAATAAAACTCTCAGAGAACATCAGTGTCAAGACCTCTGGAGAACTGAGCGGCTTTGTGGACCTCGGCCCATTTACTGAAAGCAACGAGACTACAGTGAGGGACCACGGCCTTGCCATCATGTTTCAGCCTTTCCAGGGTTAGTTCTCTGTAGAGCATGAGATGACAGTCTAATCTTTTTCACATTTTGATACTTTATACTTTGGAACAAAATTGCGCTTCACAAGCATTTCTCTTTGCAAAGTTGTTGCACTTAACAAAGCCCTATTATTTCCTTTTCCAGTGAACTGGACCCAGATCATAGGGGTTTTCTCTTCCAAGGGAAACGTGAAGGCGAACATTCTTTCGAAAATTCTTCTGGAGGCCACAATTCTGGCTGAGAAGTCTGGCTTTTTCGTCGACTACTAGACCAGTGATGGGGCTCCTTGGAATCGCAGTTTATGGAAAATGTTTGGGATCAAAGGTAGGCCACTTTTTATCTCGACACTTGTATTTAATCCAGTTGAGCCTGCTCAGTTGCCCTAAGTAACAAAATTTTCTTACCTCTGCAGCATGCATCAAAGAAATAAAGTGCAAAGTTCCCCATCCAGTGGACGCAACAAGAAGCCTGCATTTTATCTCCGACTTTCCTCATTTGGTCAAATGTGTGCGAAACGCTTTCGTGTCAAAAGGTCTTCAAATTCCAACTGGTCATGCCCATGCCGATGTAATTAAGAAAGCCTGGAAAGAGGACCAGATTTCTCTAACACTGAAAGTTATGGCACGCATTACCAAGTCTCACGTTCAGCCAAATTCTTTTGAGAAAATGCGGGTGAACTTAGCTTTTCAGTTGTTCAGTGAAGAAGTCCTTAAGGGGCTTTTTTGCTATAAAGAACACTTGAACAAAATATTTCGAGCAGTCCAACCTACAGAAAAGCTTGTAAAGGTCATGGAGAAGCTGATTTTTGTCATGACATCTAGAACACCATCGAAAGGCCTCCGACCAAACTCGCTGAGTGCGCAGTTTTTCGACAATTTCATTGAATTCCAGGCTGAGTGGGAACAACACGCTGCTGAGCATGGTGGCGGGTTTTTGAGTCCAGGAACTGCCTGTGGGCTGCGTGTAACATTGAAAAGCACGCTGTCACTTCTTTGCTACTTGAGTAGCTCTCTTGGTTTTAAATATCTCTTAACGGCAAATTTAAGCCAAGACAAAATGGAAAATGTGTTCGGCATTGTAAGGCAGTCTTTCGGATGCAATGACCACCCATCACTAGAGCAGTTCTTGATAATGATCAAAAGTCTGTCATTCTACAGCCTAGCACGGTCCCCTAAGATTGGGAGCTCTCCCGAAGAAGTTGTCACAGCACTTTTGGGGCCATCTGACCTTGGTGGAGAAAAGTCAGCCCACATATCAGCAGTAATTGACGAGATTTCGAATGATGGCAACTTGGAGCGTGCAGAATATGTGTTGCGAACGCAAGGGCTGCTTGATCACAAAAGCTGCATTGAAAAGCACAGTGACAGCCACCTTGTATTTTACATAGCAAGCTATGTTGTGAGAAAATCCCTCAAAAGGTCTTCATGCCTTGAATACGCTTCCTCTCTTTGTATTTTGCCTGTGCAAGCAGAGTGCAATGATAATGCTTCTTTTACGCGAGAATTTGATCATGCTGGCTTAATTTACCCTTTTAAGCCGGTCGAGGAGCTCGTTGGGAATCTTGAAAACACCTTTACTGTGTTCTTCAGCAGAAATGAGCTTCATGCTGGAAGCATGATGGACGTTTTGCAGTTTTTGCATGGAGCTCAGCTGAAAGAAGTTAGGTGCAGCGAACACGGAAGGGATGTTACGAGGAACATAATTAAGTTCTGTGCCCTGACCCGATTACACTTTTTTGCAAAAGCTAAGAACATGGAGAGGAGCACTCAGAGGCAAAAACAAAAACTTCTGAAAATGAGGCGATGTCAATAAAAACGTCTGCAGTTCAGCAACGTGACCTAGCCTTGTACACGCACCGTCGTGCATACTTTTTTGGAGTGTAAAATGTTCTGTGCTCGTGTGTATTTTTTGTTTTTCGCACGAAAATGTGACTGTCTGTTAAACAATGTGTCTATTTCTTGCTTTGCTCCCAAAGATGGGAATTGGTGTTAATTTTCAAAATGTGTGATTTTTGAAGTTTTATTTTATAACGCTGCAATAAATACTCATTGACAATCTTAAATTCTGTTATGTTTGGACTTGTTGTGTGGTAGTTTTTGTATTGGAAACTTCAGCTGTATTTCATAACTCGTTGCTTCCGCTATGTTCTTAATAGTAGTAATATTTTAATTACTACTCAGGGTGGTTGGAACCACGCGTACAGCGCCGATAAAGGAAAAACTGCCCCTTCCACTTGCTGCAGTGGCTTAGTGCATGGCTAAAGCGTTGTGCTGCTGAGCACAAGGACGCGCGTTTAATTTCTGGCCGCAGCGGCCGCCTTTCTGAGGCAGTTCAAAAGGAAGAACCCCCGTGTGTTCGAGATTTCGGCGCACGTTAAAGATCCCCAGGTGGTCGAACTTAATCGGGAGCACTCCACGAAGGCGCAGTTTCGGCACGTCAATCCCCGCAATCAAACTACCCCTTCCGGTGAGGTTTGCGCACCCAAGCCGTGGTCGCGTAATGTGCACTTGTCAAGCTCACAAGATCGCCATCGTGAGTGTATGTAATCGCATGTTTGATTATTTTTCGTGTGTCTACGGAGGACTTGTAGTGAGCGGCCAAAAAAATATGCTCGCACGTGAACAGCCGCACAAAAGCGCGCAGACGCCCAGGAGAGCCGCGCGCCAGCGAGCCGTGGCGCCATCTACTGTGGATCATTGCAGACTATTTCGCTTCGGCGCGCCCCTTCCTGACACTAGGAAAACTTTTCTAGCCTCTATACCGAGAGTTTTCGCAAGAGTGCTGTCATCGTTTCGTTTACGGGACGGAGTACTCTACAGAAGAGATTTTTCGTCGAGGGGACCCGCCTATCTACTCGTCATCCCAGCAGCCCTTCGCACCGATGTACTCAAAGCATGCACAACAAGGTGATCTCTGGCCATTTGAGTTACACGAGGACGTTCGGCAGAGTACAGCAAAGGTATTACTGGCCGAGAATAACCACAGCCGTGAAGCACCATGTTCGTACCTGTCTCGACTGCCAGCGACGCAAGTCACCACCGACTAAACCAGCTGGCCTCCTGCAACTAGTGCAGGTCCCAACAGCTCCATTATACCAGATGGGCATGCACATTTTGGGTCTACTACCTACTTCTACTGCAAGGAACCGCTAGGTTATTGTCGCGAGAGTTTATCCGACCCGTTATGCCGAGACAAAGGCTATCCAGAGGGGTACAGCAGCGGAGGTAGCAAGACTTTTCAACTGTCGTGATCATCGACAGAGAAACCGCCTTTATGGCAGCTCTTTTGGATCATGTCCTGATGCTGAGTGGAACAACGCATCGTAAGACCACCGCCCACCACCCACCAACGAACGGGCCGACAGAGCGTCTAAACAAAACCATTGAAGACATGCTTTCGATGTACGTAGACGTTGAACTCAAAAACCAGGATGAAATCTTGCCATACATAACATTTGCGTGCAACACGGCGAAGCAAGAAACGACCCGCATGAACCCGTTCAGCGTCGCTCATGGACGAGAAGTACGAACTATGTTAGATGCGATGCTACCGCACCAAGGTGATGACAACGACCCAGACGCCGGCACGTTTACCGAACGCGCGGAAGAAGCTAGGCCACTTGCACGTTTACGGCTCAGCCAGCAGCAAGAGTACGATGCAGACCGCTACAATGCTCACCGCAGTACAGTCGTCTATCAAACTGGCGACAAAGTCTGGGTTTCAACACCCGTACGGAAACGAGGACTTTCCGAAAAGCTGTTGAGAAGATACTTTGGACAATACCGAGCGCTGCAAAAACTGAGTGACGTCACTTACGAAGTTGTTCCCGACATTTCGTGTAGTACGAAGCGTCGCCAGCGCCATCCTGAACTCGTTCCCGTAGTGCGCATGAAGCTTTACGTCAGCGAGTAATTGCACGAGACTTTCCCTAAAAAAACTCCAAAATTGACTGCGCAACTGACTGCCACCAATACGGAGCTCGAGCTCGTGAGTGCAAATAGCCATGCCAGTTTGCGGAAAACGCACGGTCCACGCACTGACGGCAGCCAGTGTTTCAGGCCCTACATACAGCCACCTATTCCACGTTATGGACCGCGTCACCAAAGTCCGCTACCTCATCGACACAGGTACCGAAGTCTGTGTTGTTCCTCCTACGTTGGAGGACCACCGACGACGCCAGACCTCGCCGCCTGTCACCATGGTCAATGATTCGACCATACTGCCCTTCGGACAGAGGTCTGTTACGCTTGACATCGGCCAGAGACGCACGTTTCGGTGGATCTTCTTAACCGCCGACGTGCGTGTACCCATCATCGGTGCGGATTTTCTTTGGCATTTTAAGCTTGTGGTAGACGTACGACATAGTCGTCTCACGGATTCTGAGACCATCCTCACTGTTCAGGGCGTGACATCAAATTTGCCACCCTTGTGTCTTGTGCAAGCTCTTGCCAAAGTCCCCCCGACATGGTCTACGCTTCTGCAAGAATTTTCCGATCTTATTCGTGCTCTATCTTTTGAAGACCCGATACGCCACAATGTCACTCATAGCATAGTAACAGTAGGAGCACCCGTGTTTGCACCGGCTCGTCGTCTCGCTCCTCACCGTTACAAGATTGCATGCCAGTAATCCGAGCACATGCTTGAACACGGATACGTGCACCCCTCTTCTGGTGCCAGGTCGTCACCGCTACACATGGTTCCCAAGCCCTCAGGTGACTGCAGACCATGTGGTGACTAACAAGCCCTCAACAAAGTGACTGTACCGGACCACAATCCGATACCGCACATCCAGGACTTCACGGCATTTCTGCTTGGTTCCACCGTATTCAGCAAAATCGGCGTAGCAAAGGCATACTACCAAATATTTGTCGAGCCTTCCGACGTACCGAAGACTGCCATAATAACACATTTTGGCATGTTTCAATGCACGCGTATTCCCTTTGTATGAAACGCCGCACAAACCTTTCAACGGTTCGTAGACCAGGTACTTCGTGGTTTGACCTTCTGCTTCGCGTACATCGACGAAACCTTGTGTTTAGCACCACTGCTGAAGACCACGAACTTCACCTGCGTCAGCTTTTCACACGACTCCGCAAATATGAACTAGTTGTCAATGGACCAAAGAGCGAGTTCGGCATTTCTTCACTGGAATTTCATGGCCATCACGTGGGTTCGCGTGAAATCTGTCCACCAGCCGCGCGTGTTGAAGCTATATTGCAGTTTCCACGACTACGACCACGAAGAAACTACGTGAATTTCTTGGGCTTGCCAACTATTACCGGTGGTTTATTTTCCGTTTCGCTGCTGTCTTGAAACCACTTCATGCACTTCTATTCGGTCAAACGAAGCCCAACGCTTCCATCTTCTGGACGGGCGATGCAGACACAGCTTTCAGTTCCATCAAGAAAGTTCTGGCTAACGCAACGTTTCTGGCGCATCCAAAGAGTGACGTCATCACGTCACTCACAGTAGACGCCTCGGACGTCGACATAGGAGCAGTCTTGCAGCAGTGGGTCGACGGAGTTCGGCAGCCGGTCGCTTTACTCTCACGGAAGCTCTCACAGACCGAGCGTCGTTATAGCACATTCGGTCGCGAATGGCTCACGGCTTATTTGGCTGCCAAGCACTTTCAATACTTTCTAGAAGGTCGGAAGTTCCATACCCTCACCGACCACAAGCCACTTACGCATCAGTCGACCGCTACTAACTCTTTTCACACCACACGTGAGATTCGCCAGCTTGCCTACATATCCGCGTTCACAAGTTTTATCCGGCACATCAGTGGCAAAGACAACCCCGTTGCTGACGCGCTTTTCCGAATAGAAATCAACGCAACTATGGATGAGCGCCCACAAGTCGATTGTCTACTGCACAACACGACGGCAGCAAGTTTCAGGTGTCGCGACTTTAAGAGAACTTCCTCAACTTCGAATATGTCCAACTTACAGGCTACGAGATTTTCCTCGTTTGCGACATCTTTACCGGTTGTCCTCGCCCTTATGTTCCAGCACCATTTCGCCGCAGAGTCTTCGACGCCTTGTATTCCTTGTCGCACCCCGGAGTGCGTGCGCTTCAGTGCCTCATCACATAGCGATACCTATGGCCTTGAATGAAAATCGGCGTCCGCCACTGGACACGTGCTTGTCTCTAGTACCAACTAAGCTAACCAAAGTCCAGCGCAACACGGTCAGCCCACTGGGTACCTTCACGCCTCCTGACTCGCGATTCAGTGACGTGCATTTGGACCTCTTAGACCCTTTGTCCCCATCGCAAAACAGCCGGTATATGCTAACTTGCGTTGACAGGTTCACGCAGTGGCCTGAGGCACTATACCTCACCGACATCACGGAGAGTCAGTCGCCCACGGACTCATCACCATATGAATGAGCCGCTACGGAGTTTGACCATCACAACAGATCGTGGTAGTCAATTTGACTCCGCGCTCTTCTGCACCTTGTCCCGAATGCTTGGTGTCAACCACATCAAGACGACGGCCTACCACCCGATGTCGAATGGCGTGGTTGAGCGATTTCACCCCAACTCAAAGCTTCGCTCATGGCCTCCCAATCATTGATAGCCTAGACGGAGCGATTTCCACTCGTCCGCCTCGCCTTGCGCACCACGTTACGTACGAACGCGTCCTGCTCTTCATCTAAGCTCATATTTGGCACTACCCTAGGGCTTCCTGGACAGTTTTTCGACAGGTCACCGGTATCACCATCGGACGAAGCTGATTATGCCAGTCGCCTCAAGAATGTCATGAGAGATGTGTCACCTAATCTTGCACGTCGACACTCACGCCCAAGTTTCGTCAGTCGTGCGCACCGCGACTGCACCCACGTCTTCGTATAACATGACGCAATCAGGCCCCCACTGCAACTTCCTTACGACGGACCCTTTCAGTTTGTCAAGCGTTGCCCGAAGCATTTTGTTCTGTTGCTAAATACACGCGAAGAGAGTGTGTCCATTGGCCGCATAAAGCTGGCTTTCCTCGACACTGAAGCCGTCCTCGAAGACTGCAAGTCATCCGCAAAAACCAGAAAGAACGCACTTCGCAGTAGCGGAACCTAGAACCTGCTCATAGGGTTTGCTGCTTCGCGCACGGGCTACCTCGCTAGGGGTGGGGGGGGGGGGTGGCTATGGCAAGCCGGCAGCGTCTTGGAGAAGACGAAGAAGTTGTGCCGCAGCTGCTCCGCGTGTTCGAGCCAGCACGAGAGAAGAAGACGCCAGCAACAACGACAACGTCTGTGGACGTCCATTCCAGAGCAGGGATAAATAAGATATGTAGGAAACCAAACGCCATACATCTTCCTACATACCCATGTGATCCGGGTGCAAAGTCAAGCACCGTAGCCTCAGTGCATCAGCATACTTTTTGTCGCTGCTGCCATCCTGCAGTTGCCGACAATAGTTGCCGTCGTCTACATCATGCCTGCGCACTGTCTTCTCACTTCCTGTCTAAGCAACGCACACCAACTACACTCCGTGACCTTCCGTGGCACATTCACCACACTGTTCCTTTGGAACGGGACAACCCATACAGAAACAGATAGTCTAGCTTTTCAAGCACATTTTACTCATTTGTAAATGCTAATGTAATAGAAAGAATAAGTACGCAGTCTCTTTTTTTTCAACTCAGAACTTTGTAAAAAAGTGATTTCATTCATGCCCGATTCAATGCTAAGATGACATACACTTTTTTTAATAAATACACGCTGTGAAAAAACGACATAATGTTGCCCCACCGCGGTGGTCTAGTGGCTAAGGTACTCGGCTGCTGACCCGCAGGTCGCGGGTTCGAATCCCGGCTGCAGCGGCTGCATTTTCGATGGAGGCGGAAATGTTGTAGGCCCGTGTGCTCAGATTTGGGTGCAAGTTAAAGAACCCCAGGTGGTCGAAATTTCCGGAGCCCTCCACTACGGCGTCTCTCCTAACCATATGGTAGTTTTGGGACGTTAAACCCCACAAATTAATAAGTCATCACGACTTAATGTTCTCAAAGCGGAGAGTTTTAACGTTGCCCTCATTACAATAAACATTCTGCTGAATGAAACACTGCGTCAAACGGTTAATTAATACTTGAACACTATATATATATATATATATATATATATATATATATATATATATATATATATATATATATATATATATATATATATATATATATATATACATGATGCCACGCTTGTCTGATGAAATGAAGCCACGGGATGTCTGTTGTGCGCATCACTTCAGAAGGCTCAGGAGCACACGTAAAAGTAATGCTTGAATACACCCTCGCATTACTGTGAAAAGGTGAATAATTGAACACTGTTATGCACCACACTTGTACTAAGGAGTTTACTTGCAAATAAAACAACACTAACAAAAGAAAAAATTAAATTGAAAAAATGATGGTGTTATGGTTGTTACCGTGGCGGGGACAGCAAAGGCTGAAATGTTCCAGACGCAACGACAGTCAGGGTAGCCGAACGCAAGCCTTTCACTTCATCGACAAGCTTCAGATGATGTAGACAAATCTTGTGATATATCGCAGACCCTGTAACGAAAAATATACAGGAAACACAAGTGATGCTCAACCTGTTTGAGTTAGACGGGCAGCAAAACGTGTCATTTGTTACTGATTTGGAAAAGATAGTTAAAAATTAAAATAGAAAAAGCCACCCTGTCTTTGCCCCATTTATAACACAGCCCAACCACAAGAAGTCACATTGATTGGCTTCACTTGGCTTCTTCCTAACCTTGGCACAAACACTTTAATGTAGCATTGTTAAGTATGACCTTACACTTCAGCCTCATCTACAAAGTAAAAGGATTGCAGAACGTGTTAGGTGTACAGCATGAATCCATAAGCATGTTATCAACCAATTTATCAGTAGCAGCAGTAAACACAGCAAAGTTGTAGGAAGTATGCCATCTATGTCGTTAGCATGTTGCACCGATTTCAGCACACCAATGATGTTTTTCTGTTTCTCCTACTGAAAAGTATGCTCCATGTGTCAATGACGGGCATTGTTCCACCTAATAGGTGATTTCACTCATGATTGATATGTGTGGTTTCACGTCCCAAAACCACCATATGGTTATTAGAGACGCCGTAGAGGAGGGCTCCGGAAATTTCGACCAACTGGGGTTCTTTAACTTCCACCCAAGTTTCAGCACATAGGCCTACAACATTTCCGCCTCCATTGGAAATGCAGCCGCCGCAGCCGGGATTTGATCCCGCGACCTGTGGGTCAGCAGCCGAGTACCTTAGCCACTAGACCACCGCGGCAAGGTGGTGATTCCACTCAACAGTCATCAAGAGAAGCCATAAATTCCTAATGGTTGTACAGTAACCATGAAAAGTTTTGTGCCTGGCTAATTCATAGACACAACATAACAGTAACAGTGTTGGAAATGCAGGCAGTAATGTGCGATATGCATTGCGATGCTCACTGCAAATCTGATTTTTCGGTTCAGTGATCAGCCCCATTTTTATGCCAAAATTGTTGTCCCTTTCCTTACACTGTGAATGTATATGTAGAAAGCTGGGTCTTTGACAATGTTCTGCTCTGTATAGTATCAGTGGTCATTCTTTGTTATTTCGGAAATGTTGTAGGCCCGTGTGCTCAGATTTGGGTGCACGTTAAAGAACCCTAGGTGGTCAACATTTCCGGAGCCCTCCACTACGGCGTCTCTCATAATCATATGGTGGTTTTGGGACGTTAGACCCAACATATCAATCAGATTTTTGTTATCTGTATTTAACGCGCATTAGTTTGCTCTCTGCCTAAAAATGATCTTTTCATGGCAATAATGCAAGCAAAATAAATAATCAAGTGATTTCTGAGGTACGCTAAGTAGGCACATCATACTTGTCTCTTGGATAGACCTCCTGGATAACCAAAGTGTATCCAGAATAGACGAATTAGCTAAATAGTCTCGACTTCAAAAACACAGTGCATCGAACATGATGACAACTGTACGCAGTGCTGCTCTGTCAACAGAACTCGTGACTTGCCAACGAAGTCGTAGTCTTTCTGCTCGTTAAGCACAAAAAACAGGCCCGCCGCTGCTGGGAAGCCCTACCGAGTGGCTTCGTTAATGCCTTCCCCTTTTTCTTCCCAATTCTCGCCGCAATCAAGAGAAAAACCAATGGGAAGCATATATCATACAAATCATTTACCGTCTAAAGCAATTATGCTCATCAAATGTAATTGTTAAATCGCCGCAAATGAAACACCGTGGCCTGCAGATAAACATAAATGTTTTATGAAACAACTTTCTTCTGCGAGAGTTCCATTAAGCAAAAATGTACGTAAGATACAGTGGGTAATTACATGACTGCGCACTTCCGTGTTATGCGTCGTGCGCTGTAACGACGCTCGCCCACGCACGATCGTCCCTCAAATAAAGGAAATGTTGCTTGCCTGACAATAGAAGAAAAAAGTACAGGCTTCTCCGGTTTATACTTTGTTGTTTTTTACCTGTAAGAACAAAATTGAAATAAATATATCACGATCGCAGTATGTTTAGCTTTGTTTACTCACCTTACGACAAGAATGTCGTGATTCGTCTTTGTTCTTCGTAGCTTGCCATATCTTTCAGCGACAAAAATACTCCCCAGTAGTCGCGATCACATTCTTCTCGCAAATTTATACGTCACAGAACGCAAAACGTGGCTCGCAGAGACGATAAGCTGTTTTTCACACACAGCTGCCGTTATGTGACTTGGGTTATCTTGGCGTTATGTGACTTCGGTTAACTCTCAAAACACCAACGTTTATTATTCATTTTCGCAATGTAATCATTCATGTCAGCGTCCGAAGCCTTTATATCAAAATTATTATAATTTAATTAGGATGATGTTTTTATACATGCTCACGAATAAAATACATAGAATATGCAACCTCTTTACTGCTCTCAGCCAGCAAGTCGCTAAGGTCCTCCAATTTTTCTCTTCGAAATACCCTAAAAATACTAGGAACTTTTCCCCTCGTGTAACAAATCAATGGAATATACGATCCTATTGCACCCTTTTGCCATAAAGTTGCTAAAGTTCTTAAAGGAGCACTGACATCAAATTTAAAGATCGAGATGTGCTCATCATTCGATCGTTTGGTATGCATATCTTCTTGGCCAACTTTGAACGGCATCCGTCGCGTGGAAGTTATTTTAACTCAATGTCAAACAGCGTAGGAAAGCTAAGGAGAAAAAAACGAAAATTAGAGTGCCCTGCGACATCGGCACTAGTGCTGCGTGTTCGGTGTGATACAATGCACAAATACCATCCTGAGTGACGATGCCCTAGTAGCGATTACGTGTACGATCCGAGTGTTCTTATCGTGGCACCGACTGCCACCGAAGTGCAGAAACGCACTCGCTCGTCCACGGCCGGGCAAGCGCGCGCAGTAGCAGTCTAGCCTGGCCGTGGCTTGTCGCATCTGATCTTCATCGCACCGGTTTCAATGATTTCGTAGAGTTATCAACATAAAAACTACCATTAAAAATAGCGAAAAAAAGAGCATGCTTGAACGTGTGCTTGTCGGTCAGCATGTCGGGGAATCGCTGTGAGTTGCAGGTGAGTTGAAGTCTAGTTCAAAGCACGGAGAAAGCAAAATGAGGGTGTCTTTTCTTATCACGTATGTGTTACACATCAACACGACCACAAGCTATCAAAAGGGGAAGAACGTATAGTCAGATATCATCCACAACAAGTACCATGCAAGTATCGCTGAATTTTAGTTCATCTGTAGACTTTGCGTCCACGTGAAAGTGGTCACACCATGTTACCCGCGAGAGGCTCGATAGGTGCGGCCATCTGGAGGCGCAAAGAAAAAACCTGACAAGCAGGAAACCTATTCTATTTCTCCGCTGATGCTCATTCGCGATACCAATATTGCATTCACCCCTCTGCGTATACCTGAATGCTTTGCACGCCAAAACACATCAAAATAGCTACCTGAGACACACGAGCGGACATGGCTGAAGCGTGGGACCTCGGGCGCCTCTGCAGTGCTGCTTGGAACGGCGTCCATTTCCAAATCACTGTTCTGCAAAAGGTCGATCGAAGCAAAAGTAATTCGCGACGTCGTGAATCGCAGGCATTCCAAGCTCCAGACTATTGTATTGAACCCGAGTCGACACTTTGTATGGTGACCACAGCACTGCTGGTGACAAAGCATGACTGAATGTGTTCGCCTAGCAGACGAAATGTCTATGGAGCAGCTGAACCTGGCGTCACTCTTTTCTGTGGAGAAGTGGTCAGCTGTGGCGTGATCTGGAGATGACCGCGAGGTAGCGCCACTGCTGGTGCTCCCAGAGCTAAAAATGGCTGAATTGCCGGCCGTTTTTGAATAGTGCTAGATCACAGGAATATAAATCAATAAAACAGACAGTTATTCATCTTTCAGTTGCGTTTTAGTTCACTAATCATTTCTACGGGGTCTATAGCTACTCGCTGACGCGAAAATCTTTGCATGAGTAAATTTGATGTAAGTGCTCTTTTAAATTTTTCTCCTGAAAATACTCTAAATTTCTACGTAAACTTGGCTAACTGCTGCACTTCGCTTGTTTACACACTATGCGCGGTAACGAGTGCTGTTCATTGGCCAAGTTCAAAAAACTTAGGAGCTTTCGGCGTGGGCAGCGCCTCAAGCGTAACGTGGCAGAGAAATCGGAATACGCAATACAGAATAGAAATACGTAATACGGCCACTGGGCAAGCTTAAGTATCTCCCTATGCCTAGGTACTACCTAGTAACACGTGTTAAGTTTTTTATCCCCAGGAAACTGTATTGACCGTGAAGTATGATCGCGAGGTGTGTGTGATTGTGCACTCCTGTGCAGCTGTTGCTCTCCGTCTGTTCCGGTTTTTACGACAATCGATTGCTGGTTGCTTGCTTGCTTTATTTCAAGGGCCTCGCAATTTCTGAAGTCGATCGCGTAGGCGAACTCTTTGCATGTGCGTATTCACTCGAAATAAGTAGTGGATCTGAACGATGCAAGCTTGTGTCCTGAACCCCGGGACGTGTGTTTACAAGTGAACACGCTGCGGACTTAGTGCTGGTGCACTTGCACAGTGGGCTGTTGGGGTTCGAATACCGCGTACATTATGCATTTCCACCACTGACAAACACAAGTCCTTAACATGAGCGATAGCAGCCTTGCTACCTAAGGCATTAATTCGTCTCCGAGAAGATGTATTCTTCTCACTGTATTCTTGTAACCAGCAGTTGCATTGATTCCAGGTAAGCAGCTGGCATCTAAGGACCTGCTCAGTTTTTCTTTCTTTTTTTATAGAAGCCTTAGCACCTCCGTTCACAGGCCCTATATTTTTCGCAAGAAAATCACAGGCACGGGCAGGATAGCTATAGCGTTGTTACACAGGTACATTTGATAACGATCAAGGTCGACCTGGAGCATATTTCTTGATTACGATATACAATCCTTGCTGCTACTCGGTTCAAACTAATCCGGATCGAGTTTGGCGTAGCAGTCATTCAAATAATGATCCGGGAGCTAGATCACAGTGCGCAGATCGCGAGCATTTAGTGACCATAAATGAACACGCAATACAGTTCGAGCCTGACCACGATAAAATTTGTCCATGTGACATGACGATAAGCGAAACGCTTTCGTTCATGCCAATTTGCTGAACACTGATACACAATGACAGGAAAACGCATCTGGTGTAGTCTTTGAAAGCTCTCGCAACAGTAGACGGAAGTAAAAACAAGCACGGACGTTAAGTAAAGGCACGGTAGGGCTACACATCTCGTCGGAAGATCATGTACGCACCGCCCCGTCCGCCAGCAACATCAGCGAACCTCGCGCGCCAACCCCGAAAAGATAGAGAGCAACAAGCTCACCTAGGCATAAAATACCGTCGCGCTTGCTCCTAGGGAGTACCTAGGCACAGGAGAGATCTTTAACGAACAAGCGGGGCGAAAGTTTCCCCATATCCCCGTTACCTGGATAGATTCTGTGAGAAAAGAAAGGCTCGTTCCGAATTCATTTCGAGCCGTTACCTGCCGTTGCTATCGTTGGCCGCCATACATTTTGAAAATAAGGATAATTATGTGTATAAGCTGCTGATGACTGCGAGTAGCTGGAGCAAAAACTATTTCAAAGAGTAATGACGGAGCACTTGTTTAAGCAAAGCTACTTGGTATAACAGCAAATCGTTTTTAATGTGCAGCGGCACACAGAGATGTAGTATTCGATCATTTTAGAATTGAAATTTGGCACCGACGAGGGCGCCCATACAGGAAAGTGCAGTAGGGCGAATGGTGGCGCTAAAGTGTCTGGAAATATCCTGGCTATTGTGCAGAGCGCAGGCTAGGAGATGGCACCGCCGCTGATGACTTTCAAAGGCGCCCACATGGTGTGCTGATATGCGAGTGGGTGTAGAGCATAGAGGAAGGAATTTCCTTCCTCCATGTGTAGGGTGTCTCGATGTGCGTGGCCCCGTTCAGAGTGCGGTCATTCTTTGAAAGGGTCGACGCCGCCTCAACGTGCGCGTCCACCACGTTTTGTCATATTCTAAGAATTGAGCGCAACTATGACTCTCTTAAACACTCACACGAACACTCACACATCCACCTGAGAAACACACACGACACGCAGCGCTACGTATCGTGTGTGTTACTCGGGTGTGTTGGGTGGATGTGTGAGTGCGGCGCGCGCCTGCGAGTATATGGTAGGACCGGCACCCGGCGTCGCAACGCCGCCATGATGCGTCAAAATAAACGCTGGTGCGCACGCACACCGCTTATTGCCAAAATGTATTGGCACCTTGACTGTGGCATGCGCTATGTTCTCTATATGACACACATCTCATAATTATGTTTGCAACAGTCACGTACCTTCATCAGTCATTGCCGTCACGTAATACCAAATTTGGCATGTGTGAAGCTAGCGAAACGGCTGCAAGCGCATCATGAGTGTGGCATGTAGACATGTTGTTACATAACATGCATGTCGTGATTATCATGTTTGTTTGTGTCATTTACCTATGTCGTCCATTCACGTCGCGTAATACCGAATTTGGTTCATGTGGAGCTAGCGAAACGGCCATCAGCGCATCATGAGCGTGGCATGTAATCATGTTGTTACATGGCACGCATCTCAAGATTATCATGTTTGCACCTGTCACATACCTTCGTCATCCATTCACGTACCGTAACACCGAATTCGGTATATGTTACGGTAGAGAAACAGCCACGAACGCACCATGAGCACGGCATGTATTCATGTTGTTACATGACACGCATGTCATGTTTATAATTCCAGGGTCTTTCGCTCATGTTCGCCATGCAAATCATGTCATACCATACCAGTTTTGCAACATGCCATGTGAACGAAACCACCACAAGAGCTGCAGGACCACGAAATTTACATCATGGCCTTCATGACATCCGTGTCATGATTTTCATGTTATGATTAGTCAAATATGTTCTTCATACAGTTATGCTATGCCATACAACGTTTGGTATTGATACCATTATCGAAACGGCCGGGAGAGCGAAAAGTCATAGGCGGCTAGATAGATAGATAGATAGATAGATAGATAGATAGATAGATAGATAGATAGATAGATAGATAGATAGATAGATAGATAGATAGATAGATAGATAGATAGATAGATAGATAGATAGATAGATAGATAGATAGATAGATAGATAGATAGATAGATAGATAGATAGATAGATAGATAGATAGATAGATAGATAGATAGATAGATAGATAGATAGATAGATAGATAGATAGATAGATAGATAGATAGATAGATAGATAGATAGATAGATAGATAGATAGATAGATAGATAGATAGATAGATAGATAGATAGATAGATAGATAGATAGATAGATAGATAGATAGATAGATAGATAGATAGATAGATAGATAGATAGATAGATAGATAGATAGATAGATAGATACCTAATGTGGCTGCAGTAGACAAAGAAATGCATATCAGCCCCCCAGTTGTTTTAAAAATATACTTCGTTCTTGAGAGCAAGAATTATCACAGAAGACCTAAAACCTTTAACTCATAGCCTGCATTCCACTAGCATTCGAGTAGAAACAAAAATGCTAACATGCCAATGAACAATCTCACGCTCGCAGCATGATACTCAAAACGTTATAGCAAAAGGAATCTGACAATAAAATAGGTGAAAATGTCTACTTGAAGTTTACCACGGTGTTTTCAATTTGTTTTAGAGAAAAGGTTGATAGTTGAAATTATAAATAAACTGTAATTTCATTCACGGGCGTAGCCAGAAATGTTTTCTTTTTTTTAGGAGGGGCAGAGGGTGGTTCGTCGTGACCCGACTGGAGGAAGGACACCGGCATCAGTTTTTTTTTTTTTTGACACTTGGTTATCGGTAGTAGGTTGAGGAAATTGTGTAAAAAGTCGTGAGAGTGTGCCCCCCCCCCCTCCTAATGCGAATTTTTGTGAAAAGAGTAAGTAAAATTAAGTAATCGTCGTAAAATACAGTGGATGACCGGTATAGTGACCGTTTGGAGCAACGGTCTCTGGTCACACCATGGAATAAACCAGTCTACGAAAACTCATCATTGCGATGACCCGCCCGATTGTAGAAGACACCGTTAATCGTTAATCTCTGTTAGGCTCAGATGGCGTAGTTCTCGTTGGGTCGAAGTGCGTTTTAGAAGTCAAGGACGGTTCCGCTTATAACAAGGAATAAGACGTATACACAGCATTTTTGTAGGTTGATAATTTCATTCATAACGTACAAGATAGATATTTGTAAAACATAATGACTAACAACATGCTTTTGGCTGCATGCCTAAGGGCATTCTTATGTTATGATCTATATGGCAAGCAGTCCTGACACTTTGATAGCTTTTAGCCAACATAGTTTTCTTTTACTTTACTGCGCGCTGCCAAGCATGCTTGCAATACGCAATAAATAATCTTTTGTAAGTTATGCTTGAAGTTGGTAACGCGATTTCGCGCGCGTTATTTTTCGGGCAGCCTTTCACGCAACGTTGCTTGACACTACAGTTGCACCGTAACTTTTGATAGCAATGAAGTACTCGCATTGTAGAGGTTTTGCAATCTGCGAAGGCATATATTCATTGTTGAAAAATGTTCATTCGATCTCAATCGAAAATGCGCTCAGGACCACACTCTATACCTACACCCTTAGAAATAACTCGGTCACTGCGTATATGCGCTAGACAACCTAAATACGTGCCGAAGTAAGTCATGTTCTGTTATTTTTTTCGTAGATTTATAGGCCGCTCTGCTTTCTCAAATGACAGCGTTGCAGCAAGGTGTCTTCCGTTGTTTTCAAGCGTGCAGCTGTAATTTCCCTTTACGTCAACAGATTCACAACTGTACAGAATACTTCTACGCGCAGCATACTTATGCAATGTATATACGCTGTTCTAACGAGTACGTGCATTCATGTTTGCTGCCCTTACGCTGGTGCAAACACGAGCAACCTCGTACCACACAAATTCTCGAGTGATAGGGTCACTAGTGATGAAGGGATGAACCCTCGTCTTATTCAGAGCATAGTGCACCATATTCAATTTCTCAGAACGCGTGAACTCCGACGGGAGCTGCCAGCGCATGCAACACGACTTTACTCACGCTGCACTGTGCAAAATCCGTGCCTGTCGGTTGTCTGTTTCGGGCATCCTGATGCGAGTTGCTAGAATTTCACTATCTGACATCAACTCCTTCGCGTTCATTCATGTTTGTGTTGTGACATCCCAATGCAACAGAAACTACCAGCTTTCCCAAGGGGTGCAATAACAAACGCGAGACGTTTCGCGTGCAGTAAAATGCTGGGCGAGCTCGACTTTACCGGCACCTGAAGGGAAGCGGAGGAATTGTATACCCTCGAATCTTTCCACCGGGTGTTTAAGGCGGAACTTTACCAGCCGACATGTAACTTCGCTAAAGTTCTCCTTTCTCGCATTCAGTGTCACTGCCTGAACTTTGTCGAGCGCGTTCCTTCCTAGCAATGCAAAGTAACCCCTTTAAAATACGCTGCTTACGCGTATTTGTGGGTAGTTTGTGTTCTGTGTCAATGAGCGCCCATCTATGAGACTCGATGGCCATGCCAAGACGCCGTGAGATAACGCTTGATTATTCTCGAAAGCAGACGCTGCTTGGAGTGTGCACTCGACAAATGGCGAAAAGGCTACAGCAGTCAAAGAAACGGTTTCCAGCTGTAGTTCTGCACTGCCTGAATACGACTCGTGAGCCGAAAGAACTGCTGAATATCGGTCGGAGCATGATGCATGCACGGAAACCGCGATTCTTGACAACGACATTGGTATTTACGTGTTTAACAGACCAAGACGTCCGGAGTTGCTGGACGATGAGACTAAACGACGTTTGCTAGTGACGCCATAGAAACCAGGCGATAACTACAGCTTTACTTCAGTAAGCGCAAACTGAACTTCCAGCCTCTCTGACAGACAACCTTTTTAGGCTGGTGTTAAGGAGGGAGCTCTCTGCAAGACATGTGTGCTTTTTGGAAAAGAAAGCACAGGCAAGGGTATTCACCAAGTTCTTAATGCATTGGTCCTCCCCCCATTCACGCGTACGAAGAACGCACTCAAGAATGCCTCAAGCCATAACGAGTGTGACCACCAAAACCGCTGCTCTGTACGCGTTTCACTCTTCGTGCCAATTGAAAAAGATAATGAACACTCTTACCCTAGGTCGTGTGTCTGTTTGCTGCATGAAACATTGCTTGCACAAAGTTTATTTGATTTCTTGTAAAAAGTGATGGTTACTATGTATATTATTCTCAATTTTACACAACATACCGACCCACGTTTTTCTTATTCTGTGCATTTCTTTTTGTACGTTATGTTGCTAGTTGCAAGAATCGTTCAGCGTGCCCTTCTAGTCATGTCAGTGTAAAAGGCGAACAGATAAAGCGAATCAATATGTACTTATTTCATTTGACGTGTATTTTTTTAGCATTATATATTTCTTATTCTTGCGCTGTTTGCCACAATTCTGAACTGTGAAACTTGTGCTCACTACTGCTGCCCACACTAAATTCGTCATTACGGGACTTTAGGCTTATGACCAGCATATTTTTTTATCAGCTAAAGTTACATGATCAGTATGATAGTAGGCCTTTCTAAGGTTATGACTGGCATGTACGTTTGCCCATGTTCGACCTTTGTCATTAGACAGCATTTCGCAGTGCCATTAGAAGGTAGGGCACAATAAAATATGTATCAATATATTGGGCACCCGCATACAAGAGAAGTTCGTTGGATTACCAGAATATGTCGTCGCGCGCGCGCATGCGCGCGTTTCTTTGTGTGTGCGTGTGTCTGTTTAGGTGTTAGGAGAACGTGTGAAGACTCAATTGAAATGTTGCTCTCTGGCTTGAGTATGTCTTAGCGCAAGCACGAAGACTCACAACTTCATACGCTTGAACGTGGCCTGTCATATCTTGGAACTGTGTCTGGCTTTTACCAATAAAGTAAATCTCTGCCTAGTAAAACTTATCGTAATGATCGACTCCGAGAAGATTTTTTTCGGTGGATACAAGTATGACCACTACTGCAGCATTATTACCGTCACCGAGCCAACTTAAAACGCTCACGGCTGACATTCCTGCCCAAAATCTTGCAGTGTAAAAGGCTTTCAAAACACCGCCACACGTTTTTGTGTGTGCAGACATTATTCACTGTAAAAGCGCCCAGGAATGATATTGTGATAGTACCACCACTTTGTTTCTAAATCATGCCAGCGCGAAGCATTGATTTCGTTCCCGACACCGTTTATCGTAATCAGTGAAGATCGTTCGTTGCAGCCTCTCTCAAAATCTTTTTTCGCACACGACAGCCTTCAGCGTCAGCCTTCCGTCTGCCCTCTTGATCTCACTTTCCCATTCAGGAAACCGTGCTGGTTTCGTTGGTGCGGGGAACAAGACACCTTCCGCTCATTCAACCGATAACTACTACGGCACATAGGCACAAAACACGTCCTTTTTTTTTGCATTGACGCTTTGCCTTTAACATCTCAGAACTTAACAGTGCATCAGATGATAGCTGTCACACAATATTTTTACACGTGGCGAGGCTCCGGCAGCAAGAGGAGAAGAGGAGCTTCGCGCGTTCATGCATCCACTCGACACGCAGCTCCGCTTGCGGCATCTGCACGCAGTCATCACACGCGGGGCTGCCCTCTCTCATACGGAATGCGCTGTGGGTACTAAAGCGGCGCCCATGTGACGCATAACATGGAGGTCAGTAGGTCGACTCTAGGTGTTCGAAGCTAGAACCCGCTAGATGGAAGAATGGATTGATGTGGCTGTACCCATTAAATCAGGTGGCGGCTCATGCCACCTAGTCGTAATACTTAGTGAACCAACAACTAGATTTATCTTTTTTTCCTTTAACCAGTGAATTTCGGGAGTGGTACTTTGCAGTGAATGGCTTAATTTTCACTCATGCCTTGACTTTAGCCACCAGTTAGTTAACCTTCTTCTAGTTAGTTCCGCCTGCTTAAAGTATATTTTGCCCTCCCTGTCCCTAAACCACAGTGCTTTGAAAAAATCTGCGCCATCATCCTGAACTATAGGGTGACGCCCTCTACAGAACATTATTAGGTGGTCGGCTGTTTCCTCCTCCTCTCCGCATGCACTGCATACCGTGTCTACCAACTCGTATTTGGCCCGATATGTCTTGGTTTGCAATACTCCTGTCCTGGCCTCAAACAATAAAGGACTACCCCGAATATTACCATAGATCCTTTCCTTGGCAATTTCCTGCTTAAAAGTTCGATAAATCTCTAGTGCGGACTTCTTGATCATGCCGATTCCCCACATGTCAGTCTCCGTTTTCTTCAGCTCTTCTTAACCGATAGTTTTTTTGCACTGCGGTAGATGTTTTCGGCCCCTACAGGTGATCACTTGAACTTGAGAGTCTCCGAGGCCTGGTGCGCTGGCGAAATACCTGAAATAGCTTTTCGTGTGTGTGCGTGTGGTACGCGTGGCTTCTCAATCGGTTTATTTGATCTGTCGGTGTTTTGTTGTTTGTAATGTGCCTGCGTGCTGTGCTCGTCCTGACTGTTCTGCAACTGCTACTTATAGTGACTATGCGCCATACTGAAGGCGGTACTTGCGGATTCATATTATGGAGCACTCCAGGTTAAACAGTATGTACCGCTGTCACATTGTTTCGTGCCACGCTTCGTTAATGGCGTGAGCGCGAGAATAACACTTACAAACGTTTTTTTCTTAGTAGTTGATAATAAATTATTATTTGTTTACCTAGCGACGATATTTTTGGGAACTGTTTCACCGGTATGGCTGAAAAGTGTGACTGCGGGCAAGTTTTTCTTTGGATTGTTTGAACTAGAAACCACAGTTTGCATGCACGGCTGTGGTTCAGTGAGGAATTTGAACAGAACGGTAGGGGCACCCTTTTTGAGCAGTCGTGGTTGGCACCCTGCCCACGATGAACAACAATTTGGTTTACTAATACTTGCATGAGGACGGTGCCTATTAGCTCTGAGCGTCAACCATGTCTAGGTCGCATATGCTTGAGCGTGTTAGTAGTTCATTTGCTGTTTTTATCGCACAAAAGTACCGAGGTCTGAAAACGAGGGCGTGGTTTTCATGTAGTTTGTTTCGGCCTTTTTTTCGTATTGTGCTCTAAAACTACCGTGAATACGCGAGTTGATGCATGGGTTGACCGCACAGCATATTCATTCGTGTTATAAGTGTCTAGAGAAGTTTGCCTACGTGCTAATACATTCAATTTCGTTAAATTCTTCCTTACTGATGTTTTCGTTCACCCGCAATGTAGGTTGCACGACACTGCCGGCAGTTTTGCCTGTGTAGCGGATCATTCAGCTGCACTTGTGTTTGAATGAACCTTTCATCTATGCGTGTGCCCGAATAGCCGTACTTTGGCAGCGCGAACGCTAGTTTGAGTATAACTGCTGACGTTTCAGTACAATTTGTTTTAGTCCGCTTGTGTCCATCGTGTCGAAATTTCATAATATTCTTGCTATTCACAGTTATATGGGCCTCACCCCATTTTGACGTTTGACTTCGCTAAGTACATAGTTTGGCTAATTACTGCAAATGTTACAGAGATTATTGCTATGTAAAACACTGTAATGGCATACATCCTATGCTATGCAAAACACTGTAATAATATACATACTACATGGTATCAATGCATGTGTTGACACAAAAAATGTAAAACTGGGTAGCATATTTATTTATGAATACAACAAATATAGCATGCTCTGTTCAGTATTTTGGAATCAAAACAAATAACTTTGGAATCAGGTTCACCCAATGAATATGTATTACAAAGTCGCAGTCAATAGCTTTCATGATTCCGGTTGCTGTAGAGATTTTCAGAGAAGCTTACATATTGTGGGCATTTGTTACTTACATCGTCATCATCCCTGCATGATCACAATCACCATCATCAGCTTGTCTCTTTGTCCTCATTGCCACTCGGGGTCATCATCATCGTCATCGTCTGTGTACTGGCTCTGCCCGTTCGTTTTGTGAGGTCTTTCCTCAAATAAACGCTGACGCAGCCATGACTACCAAGACTTCATACGTGGTGGAGGTGGATTTTCGGTCCTCTGACCTCCCGCAGCCCGCTATACCCCCTGGAGCTTCGTTCAGGCCACCGCTTGCACCCACAGTCAGGCAGCATGTCCCAGACCGAGACTGCCGGCACTGATGTCATCAACCACGCACCGCCGCAAGCTGCCCCTCCTACTTACACACACGGACATCAGCGGGAACCCCCGCTCTTCGCTGGTCTCCGGGGAGAAGACATAGAAGACTGGCTTGATGACTACGATCGCGTAAGTGCCGCTAATGGGTGGGACGAGGCCGCCAAACTGGGTTACGTGCCTTTTTATCTGATTGGAGTCGCGAAGACATGGTATTTTAACCACGTCGTTGACTTACCCGACTGGGCTACCTTCCAGCAGCAGCTGCGACACATCTTTGGGACACCAGACATTCGATCCATCGTCGCGAAGAGGACACTCGATACTCGCCGACAACATCCCGGTGAATCGTACACTTCATACATCGAGGATATCCTCGCACTCTGCTGGCGTGTCAATCAATCCATGGCGGAATCGGACAAAGTGCGCCATATATTGAAAGGCATTGGGCCTGTTGCCTTTAATGCCCTCGCTGTGCAAAACCCAGCTACCATCGCTGATGTCGTGACGACATCCCAGCGCCTTGATGCGCTGGACTCCGTTCGTCTTCAACCGGACATTGGCGACCACCACTCCACGTCCGATGGCCATCTGCGTGACCTCATCCGGGACATTATACGCGAAGAATTGTGGTCCATGGGCTTCACACCTCCTGCACAGCCTTCGGCAATGCGCTTACGTGACATCATCAGGGAGGAACTTACATCCCTGACTGGCTCTGCGCCTGTACAGCCACCTGCTTTTCACCCTATATCCACGTACCCTCAAGTTCCTGCCGTGCCTCTCAGCGACGCCCACGCGACATTGTCGCGTCCATCCTACGCGTCAGTTGCTGCCGCTCCCCCGATGAACTACCATTCCATGCCCCTGACCCCTGACCACGCTATCTCCAGGTGCCCCAAATGCCTTCTATTCCCCAACATGGCGCTCGTCTCGCCCTGTATGCTACTGCTGTGGCTATCGCGGCGACATATCTTGTTTCTGCCGAAAGCACCAGCAAGATGAGCATCGGAACGACGTGCGTGAACGGGATTTGTACACCGGGGCGTCCTATGAAAGTCGGCGTTATTCGTCTCCCCCGCAC
Organism: Rhipicephalus microplus; assembly: GCF_043290135.1. Taxonomy (NCBI): domain Eukaryota; kingdom Metazoa; phylum Arthropoda; class Arachnida; order Ixodida; family Ixodidae; genus Rhipicephalus; species Rhipicephalus microplus. Next base: position 269,763,499 of record NC_134702.1, on the reverse strand, counting down.
CGGTCTCCAGCTCCTCCTGCATCGACTGCCCCACGAAACAGCCGAAACACGAGACGCCGCTCGTCTTCGCCATTCCGCCGTTCCACTTCTCCACTTCGACCCACCTCATTCACCTCTGACATTCATTCAGAACACTAAGTGATGCAGTTTGTGGAGGAAAAGTGCATTCGGAATCAGAACTGAAATTCCTCCATCAGGCCCGTGTACATGGTTTCTGTGGAAGTGGAAGGAGTGCGAGTCGATGCTTTGGTAGACACAGGTGCGACATTGTCTGTGATACGTGCTGATTTGTGAGAATATTTAAGGAAAGTAATGACGCCTTACGATGGCCCCACGTTAGTTGCTGCCCAGGGGAGCGTCATTCGCCCTTCCGCGTTTTGTACTGTGCGTGTTTTCATCGATGGCATCCGCCATCATCTTCAGTTTGCTGTCCTGTCCCGCTGCTCTCACCAACTAATTTTAGGGTGGGATTTTCTATCATCTGCTTCCGTGGCGATTTGTTGTTGACAACGCGTCGTTCACCTCACTGATACCGACTACGTGCTTGACGAAGACAATCTGAAGCCACTTCGTCTGGTCGCTGTGAAAGACATCGAACTGCCGCCACTACAAGAGCAAATTGTCAGCATTACGTCCAACGACATCTCTCACGGGGATGTATTGGTCTCACCGTCACCACTTTGCGTTCGCAAAGATATAGTTCTTCTGTCCGGTGTCGTTCGTTTTTGTAATGGCTTGGCACTTGTCAGCACTGTCAACTCTACATCGGAGAAGATTTTACTGCCACAGGGAACTACTGTGGCCCGTGTCGCTGACTTCGAGCCTGTATTTGTCCCGCCACTTCAGGCCATCGCATCGAAGGAACCTTGCCTCGGTGAGCATGTTTCTTCCTCCGCCTTTACCACCGCTATCAGCAGCGAATTGACATATTCACAGAGGCAGCAGCTGCTCGCATTGTTACAGAAACATGCAAATTCTTTCGATATTTGCTCGTCTAAGCTGAGCCGCACTAATACCACAGCACATCGAATTCAAACTGTTGGCACATCTATCATACACCGCCGACCCTACCGCGTGTCTCTAACTGAAAGAAAAATTATAGAAGAAAACGTTGCGGACATGCTTAAACGGGAAGTCATCCGTCCCTATCTTCACGGCCGTCACTTCACAATCGTTACGGACCACCATGCCTTATGCTGGCTTTCTACACTGAAGAACTTGTCCGGATGCTTGGGTCGGTGGATACTACGCTTGCAGGAGTACGACTTAGACATAATTTTCAAGTCAGGCAGAAACCATCAAGACGCCGATACTTTATCTCGTTGCCCACTTCCAACTACCCAAATCAGCGTTGGTGAGAACTCAACCGCCACATCTACCAAAGTTCATACGCTCGCATCAATAAGGCAACCCTCTTCGGGCGACGAGCCAACATTTATCTCCCACCAGCGGTTCGATTCATACTGCAGATGCATGATGGACCACCTTTCGGGAGTTTCTCATCCACCCATCGCGTGACTCCGTCGTCGACTCCTGCACTCTAAACTGGACAATGGGGTTCTCTACCGCCACGTCTATCAGCCTGACGGTCAGCGCTGGGTTCCTGTACTGCCACGCTCTCTTCGACTTCAGGTGCTCGAAGCCTTCCACGACGACTTGACTGCTGGTCATCTGGGTTTAAAAAAAAACTCTTGACCGCATTTTATGTCGTTATTACTGGCCTGGCCTTTCGTCTAGTGTAGCGCGCTACGCCGGCTCCTGCTACCCATGCCGGCGTCGTAAACTCCCCACGTCTGCACCTGCTGGACCTCTACAGCCACTTCCGTGCCCTTCAATGCCGTTCGAGGTTGTAGGTGTTGACCTTTACGGGCCTCTCCCCGTCACATCTGCTGGCAAACGATGGATAGTGACCACCGTGGACCACCTGACACGCTACGCTGAGACTTCCTCTGTTATACAGGCTCAGCTGTGGAAGTTGCAGACTTTATTCTTCACGCAATAATACTGCATCATGGGTCTCCTCGTGTACTGCTTAGTGACCATGGCAAATTGTTCCTGTCACAAGTGGTAAATGAAGTACTGCGCGCTTCTGGAACTACTCACAAGACAGCTTCAAGCTACCACCCTCAGACAAATGGTCTCACAGAAAGATTTCACCGAACCCTCGCTGACATGATAGCCGTTTACGTCCAACCCGACCACAAAAACTGGGATACTCGTTTACCATTCCTGACATTCGCTTACAACACCGCCATTCAGCAAACAACTTGCTACTCACCGTTTTACCTCGTGTACGAACGCACCCCGACTACCTTTCTCGACGTCTCCTTCTTTAACAGCCATGGGACTTCATGTCAGTCTTCTAGCGAAGAATACATTTCCCGCCTGGCCCAGTCTCACCATAAGGCTCGCATCAATACTGAAGCGAGACAGCACGAGCGGAAGATCATCTATGATGAATCCCACCGCGTTGTGTCTTTCCAACCTGGTGACGAGGTGCTCCTTTTGACATCTATTCGCACTCCTGGTCTTTGTGACAAATTCCAACCACGCTTGATCGGGCCATTCATTGTTTTATAACAGACTTCGCCAGTTAATTATCGTGTCACAGCACTCGTCGCCCCAACAGACCGCCGCTACCGCAGCACAGAGATTGTCCACATTTGTCGCATGAAACCTTTCACGCGACGCTCCCCGTCACTTTGACTTACGGCGGCCTGGGTGTCCGCTTCCAAGTGGGGGGAATTAGTGTGGGCATTTGTTACTTACATCGTCATCATCCATGCATGATCACAATCACCATCATCAGCTTGTCTCTTTGTCCTCATTGCCACTTTGGGTCATCATCTTCGTCCTCGTCTGTGTACTGGCTCTGCCCGTTCATTTTGCGAGGTCTTTCCTCAAATAAACGCTGACGTAGCCAAGACTACCAAGACTTCATGATATTTATTGTATTGGTGCAGAGCTCTTCAGCAGTTCCTCGCAAGTCGCGGCATTTAATGTTTTTTAACGCAAAGCTACTGAATAGCTTATGCTGCACCAGAAAGTAGTACTACTTTCTAAGCTGACGAGCATCATTGAAACTAATGGACCTAATCTAGCAGTATGCAGTCGTCATTGAGTAAAAGCAAAAGGGCCATTCCATGCCAAACTTCCCAGCCATTTCGGTGACCATTTCAGCTGTACTTGAACAAAATTGTGCTGATTTCATGTATCGAGAACAGCGAACTGCTAGAATATTTCTTAGAGAAAAAAATGTTTGGTCATTAGGGGAAGAACCTCCTGATCTTCCCATAATGTTGTATGCGTGTTGTTTGTGAAAAAAATATTGTTTAAAAGTACCACTCTTTTTTTATATCAAGTTTGGCGCACGTGTCAAGTAAAGTGGCTAGGGTAAAGTGTTTGAAGCTTAGTATTATCAATACAATTTTCGGCGATATACGCCTCCAAGACTTTAGCCAAAATGGGTTATGTTTGCAATATCTGAGCTCTGAATAATTAGTTCACAGAAGGTGTATTTTGAGGAAATAAATAATTTTGGACATGTCCACACATGGCAGCGTGTTGGGATCGATTTTCTACGCGAGCGTCGTGCTTCTGTGGATGGTGGGGCCAGCGAGATTATGCTATCGGCAATTACTGACGATCAAGAGTGCTTCAAGGAACCCACCCCTGTCATTGAGGATTTTGTCTTGCCACCCAAATCAATGAAAAACGCTTCCGTTCATGCCTCAGTCTCAGACGCTGGCACGTTTGATGTTATTGTGGAGCTCCTTGCTCTCAATCGCACCAAGAAAAATGTGCTCGTGCCACAGTGTGGTCTTTCCATCAGTGGAAGGTGATTGACCTTATGGGTATTAAATTATTCTACTGAACCTGTCAGTGTACATGAGTCGCGTACTCGTCACAGTATTTACACAGGATCCGCTCATCCTATCCAGCAGAAACCATACCGTGTCTCACCTGCGAAGCGCAAAGTCATTGCTCATCTGGTAGACGTGATCTTAAAGAAAAGGGTCATCAAAGAGTCGCGTAGCCCTTGGGCGGTCCTTGGGAATATTTTCCGGGAGAAGGACGGTACATGGAAATTCTGTGTGGACTAAAGATGCCTCGAATATGCTACCAGAAAGGATAAGTATCCGTTCCTCAGGATTGAAGACGTCATTGATTGTTTACATTCTGCACAGTACTTCTCCTGCGCGGATTTAACATCTGATTATTTGAAAATCCCGACACATCTGAATCAGAAAAAATAATTTGGCTTCATAATCCCAGATAATCCGTTCAATTTCATTGTAACGCCTTTTGGCCTATACAACGCTCCAGCCATGTTTGATCATTTCATGGACACTACACCAGGTGTTCAAAAATAAGCTGCGTGATTTTTTGATTAGGCACTCGAAGGCACGTGAGAACCACTTGTGCAAACAGGTTAGGCAGCCAGGGCTACGGACATATGAGTGATAATTATCGTTATCAGCAGCCCAATGATCTAAAATTTAATAAATAACTTCTAATGACAGTGGCAAGTTGGCATGTTTTTATTGAAAAATTGTAGGCAGTGGTGTTTGTACAGAGTTTCAGTTGGAAGATTTTTTTCAAGAACGCTGTGCTCCTACATATTCACATTTATCATGTATCATGTATGCCTACGCTTCCAGCCTCTTCACACAATAAACACCACATGAAACTGATGCGTCACTTCAGGGAGGAGCTTTTCGCGGACCCTGACCCTCTTTCACGCGTAAACATGCGAAAGACAATTAAACTTTAGAGCCGGATATCTCAGGAGCACAGGCGTGCTAGAATAAACCTTCCTAGTGAAAGTACGTAAAAACACCACTACCAACATTTTTTTCAATATAGACATGTCAAATTACCGCGGCGAGTAAAATGTTATTGATTAAATTCGAGTTAATTGGGCTGCTGACACAATAAATATAATCTAACTTTCTGCCCCTCTGGCCGCTTAACATAATTGCACAAAAGGTTCTCACGTGCCTTCGAGCTCTTAAATAAAAAAACAAATCATAAATCTTCAATTTTAACGTATGGTATTACGTGGGCTTAAGTGAGAAGTAATTGCTACCTAGATGACTAAGATTTTTGACGGGACATCTGATGACCCCAACCATCGTCACGACATTGTCATCACCTGCCTTGAGGGAGCTAAGCTCACCTTGAATTTTGAAATGCCACTTCGGCAACCGTGAGGCTCTGGTTTTCTGTCACCTGGTTGACAAGCATGGCGTTCGGCCCAACCCTCAAAACGTCGCTGCACTCGGCAGCTTCAAACGACCTTCATTTGTACAGGCTCGGCAGCTGTTCTGCGAGAGTGACCACTAATCTTCTGCACTTCACCATGAAGGTTATTCTTCATGCCTTCGCTCTGACGCTCTTTCCTGCACTGTCTGGATCATCAACGTGCGCGTCACTGGTGCACGCGCTACCGTCTCGTGGACCGGCTCAGATTTCAACCTGCGGGACATGGCTGGACAGTACTCGGAATTCAACGCGGCAAGCCATGCCACTATCTCAGCACTTGGCTCTGGCCAAAGCTTGGAAGCCCCATCGTTAAAGACATCAATCGTTCCCCAAGCTATAAAGCCACCGCCCCCGTCGGCATCGCCTTGTAGGCTCGGCAGCTATTCTGCGAGAGTGACCACTAATCCAGCAAGGTGGCAAGTTGGGCTAGTTGGATTACGTTCATAATTTAAAATTTTGTTGAAGCGCACTAAAGACGGACGGAGAGAAGAGGCTGACAAGGACAGTGCTTGCTCTCACAACTGAAGGTTTATTAAACAAAAAATGGGCCCCCGTCCCTATAAATGGGACCCCGTCCCTATATCCTCCGGCGTCCCCCAGGGTTCCGTGCTGGGTCCCCTATTGTTCCTCATATATATCAATGATCTGCCATTAGAAGTTACATTCTCTATTTGTATGTTCACAGACGACTGCGTTATTTACCAGTCAATAAAAAATACCTCCGACCAGGCTGTGCTGCAGAGATGTTTATCTAAAATCGTGAATCTAAAAAAATCTAAAATCGTGAATTGGTGCGCTCGCTGGCTTATGGTCCCGACTCCCAGTAAATGTAAATTAATATCCGTCACCCGCTCACGAAGCCCTCTCCTCTATCCGTACAAAATTGCTAGCACTCCTATTGAATCTGTTAGTACCTTCAAATATCTCGGTTTAACTGTCTCCTAAGATCTCAATTGGTTTCTGCATGTGTCAAACGTCATCTCATCCAGTAACAAAACCCTAGACTTTCTCAGACGTCATTTACGCAGCTCTCCTCCTCACGTTAAACTCATCGCATACATATCTTTAATTCGACCTCAACTTGAGTACGCGTCCACAATCTGGAATCCTCATCAATCTTATCTCATAGACGCATTGGAAATGAAGCAGAACCGCACCATCAGGTTCATTCACTCATCATATTCTGTTACGTTTTGCAACAGATGTGCCGAAAGGAGCAGACAAGTTCCGGGTGAACGACGTTTCTTGACCAATGCTTGTGGGTTCGTGTCTCGGGCAAGAAGAGGCGCGCTAGCAAGTGGCACTCTGCTTTTAACACCTAGTGGCGCATGTGCACTTCGCAGAGTGCTCTTATCAATGGAGCGCAAGCCGACACAACACCACCTCCCCTTGTTTTTTTTAATTACACACACAGTCAGTCAGAGTCCAGCTTGGAATCGATCTGGTGGGCGACGATTTCGCAGGGGGTCTTGCTTCAGCGGGTGTTGCCTGTGAAGAAATCGAAATTGCCCTAGACGGTTGTGGCGTGGGAGGAACTGGTGTGTCGCCAGTCTCAGGAAAAACCAGGTACTCGCTGGATGTAGCTTCGCCAGCTGTTACATGCATAGGGGTAACGTTCTCTGCAGGTCTGTGCAGCAGCTGATCCTGGTGGCAACGCCAGGTGAAGGTGCCCCTTTGTGTGGTTGCACGCACTTGGAAAGAGACAGGACCTGTTTGAGGAACAATCCCCGCGAGAGTCCACTTCGGTTTTCTAGAATAATTATGTACTACCACGTTGTCACCTACCTAGAAATCACGATCGCGATAAGGACGACTTAGTGTCTGAGTGCATTGTCTGTGGGCTACTCTTTCCGTCACGGAGGGCTTAACGGCATCTAGCCGACTTCGTAAGCGCCGTCACAGGAGCAATGCCGCTGGTGATTTGAGAGTCGTCGCATGCGGCGTGTTGCGATACGACAGCAAGAATTTATGCAGCTTTACCTGCAGAGTCTCTCCAGCGCTGTCTTTGCGAAGGGCGTTCTTTAAGGTCGGAATGAAACACTCTGCCAGCCCATTGGAGAAGGTGTGGTAGGGAGCCGTGAGGACGTGCCATGCCCCCATTACCTGCACGAAGTGCTTGAACTCCTGCGAAACAAATTGAGGTCAATTATCGAAAACAATTGTTTCCGGGAAACCAAAACGTGCGAAGAGCTCGGTCATACAACGAATCGTGCTTTCTGCAGTTGTCGAGCACATTTCAAAAACCTCTGGTCATTTAGTATTTGTGTAGACCACCACTACGCAGGCCACCACTAAAAGCACGGTATTCTGAAACGGTCCGGCAAAGTCTACGTGAACACGCTGCTACAGTGAAGTCGGCCATGACCACGGGTGAAGAGGTGCGCTGATTGTCGCGTTGCGTTGCTCTTGACAACTAGATAGATAGACATGTGGGGTTTAACGTCCCAAAACCACAATATGATTATGAGAGACGCCGTAGTGGAGGGCTGCGGAAATTTAGACCACCTGGGGTTCTTTAACATGCACCCAAATCTGAGCACACGGGCCTACAACATTTCCGCCTCCATCGGAAATGCAGCCGCCGCAGCCGGGATTCGAACCCGCGCCCTGCGGGTCAGCAGTCGAGTACCTTAGCCACTAGACCACCGCGGTGGGGCCTCTTGACAACTAGCGCAGCTTTTGATGCGACGTTCGAGGTCCACCTCAAGCGTTGGCTACCACACGTAGCTGCGCGCTAACTCTTTGCTGCGCACGATGCCGGGATGGCCGTCATCGAGTTCGTCCAAAACGAACCCTTGCAGCTTTGCAGGAACGACTACTCTTGTGCCCAGCATTACGCATCCCTGATGTACCGTCAGCTCGTTGCACCTGCGAAAAAAAAAAGGCTTGAAGTGCTCATCCGTGATTGACGTGGGCCATCCAACATTGGCGAATTCCTTCACTTGACAAAGATTTCGGTCTTTACTCGTGACAACCACGACCTCTCGGCTAGAAACAGGCAATGAGTCCAATCGCAACGAATAAAAAGCTTCTTCTGTTTCTTTGGTTTCCGCTTCAAGATCTGGCAGCGGCAGAAGGAGCAAAAATCGGTTTCCACGTTCTCGCTTGATTTCTTGAAGATAAGATTGTACGAGTACGCTGCCACCGTTACGGCCCAGCGTTGCATCCGAGCAGCCGCGATGGTGGGAATTCCAGTTGTCGAGCCTAATATTGTTTGAAGAGGCTTATGGTTTGTGACCAAGGTGAATGAGCGCCCATACAGATAGAAGTGAAACTTCTTTACACCAAAAATGATGGCTAACGCTTCTTTCTCCAGTTGACTGTATTTCTTTTCCGCTTTGGATAACGTTCTGGAAGCGTAAGCAATGGGTTGTGTCCTGCCATCATCGTAGACATGAAATAGGACGGCTCCTACACCATACTCGGACGCGTCGCATGACAGCCTCAGTTGTTTTCGGGATCATAGTGTGCGAGCGTAGGTGGTTGCGCCAATACACTTTTCACTTGGTTGAACGCTTTTCGAGCATGTTCATCCCAGTGCGAAGCTACTTTTTTCTGCAGAAGGCTGTAAATGGCTTAGCTATCGTAGCTAACTGGGGCACGAACTTGCTGTAATTTATGGTGACGCCCAACCAAGATTGAATCTGCTTCTTTAACTTCGGCTCTCGTGCCTGAAGAAGTGCGTCCACTTTATCTAACAATGAGGCAATGCCTTCAGCGCTGATTTTGTGACCAAGGTAGTGAAGTTCGCTTCGGAAAAACGACCACTTCTCTTTCTTTATCCTGACGCCTCGGCTTTGAAGACGCTCTAGCAGCGCTTCGAGATTGCCTAAGTGGTCCTCTGTTGTTTTTCCCGTTCACAAAATATCATCTAGGTAGCAGCAAACACCCTTGAGGCCCTTCAACATACTGTCCATTATCTTTCGGAAAATCTCCGACGCGGAAGCGATTCCAGAAGGTAGTCTGTTGACAACGAACAATTCCTTGTGCGTATTCAAGGTTAGGAATTGTTTTGAGGCATCAGACATCACCACTTGCTTGTAAGCGCGGCTCAGGTCGATCTTTGAAAAATGCCTGCTTCCAGAAAGAGCCGTTAACAAGTCACCGACCTTCGGCAGCGGACAACGGGTGACGTCAAGGCACGGATTCACAGTCACCTTATAATCGCCACAGAGGCGTATGCCACCGTCTTTCTTGGTAACGGGTACGACTGGCATGGCGTAATCTGATGTGGCCACGGCTGTTATGATGCCCATTTTTTCCATCTTGGAAAGCTCAGCCTCGACCACCTTTTGCAGCGCGAATGGCACGTTTCTTGCTTTAAGAAACTTCGGTGCCTGATTAGGCTTGAAATGCAACTCGGCCTTTTCTTCGGTAATCATGCCTAGCTCATCTTTAATAAGAGAGTCGTACTTTGTGATCAAAGCGAGCAGCCTTTCTTCTAATCGACACGAAATGTGCAGCTCTGATCTTGGCAGATGGTGGACGGTCCATATTTTGCTCCACTCCAGCCTGATTGCCTGAAGTCATTCCCGACCTAGCAATGGCGGTCCCTCTTGGTTGATGACGTATCACGGCAGGCTCGCCGTGCTGCCGCCGTGCTGCACCGTGACCTGTAGGACACCTTTTGGGATCACCAGGGCCCCTGTATAGGTGCGCAACTTGACTTCTGTCGGCTCGAGTCTGGTTGATGAAAAAAATTGGAGGTATTGTTTGAAAAGCATGACTGTGACGGCGGCACCAGTGTCTAGCTCCATAGAGACTGCCACATCATTTACTTTCATTTGTACTATGATAGGCTCCATACTGGGAGCAGATACACCCTTTACGGCTACCACTTCTGAGTTGGATACCACCGCTAATGTTTTTACAGGGCTCTTGATGAGGTGTTTCCCGCGCGACGTGCCGGAGGCGCTATGGCAGACTCCTTGAAGGTGCCCCCTTTTGTTGCACTTATAGCATTTGTCATATAGGTGGGGACACGCTTTGCCGAAATGTTTCGGCGACCCGCAGCGAAAACATGCCTGCGACTGGACACTCGAAGCCGCCTCTACTTTATGCATAGCGTTGGCTGCAAGCACACCCGTGCGGGTTTCAGCAGTGCTTTTAGTTGCGGCCTCCATAGCCAGAGTGCACTCTACCGCTCTCTGAAACGTGAGCTCGTTGTCTTCAGTGAACAACACTCGCTGCACATCCTCTCTTAATAAACCGCACACGAAGTGATCCCGGAGGGATTCGTCTAACGAGCTTCCGAAATCACAGGCTCGTGCTAGCTTCCGTGGCTCGGCAACGTAATCAGAAATGGACTCACCTTCGACTTGCTGCCTCCTGTGGAACGTCGCTCGCTCGCCTATGACCGAAGGTTTCGGCGACAGATGGTCCCCCAGGGTCTTCTTCAGTACGTCGAAGCTCTTCGTTGAAGGCAGCTTTGGGGCGACCAGTGATTTGAGAAGACTGCAGGTTCTGGGACCAATGATGCTCAGAAATGCCTGTACTTTGTCTCCTTCAGAAACACGGTTGACGATTAGAAATGACGTTAGCCGCTCTTCGTACGACGCCCAGTCATTCGTGGAAACGTCGAATGGTTCCATCTGGCCAACCTGAGCAGCAAACGGCGTCGAACCTGCACTCGCTTTTTCGTTCATATTTGTCAGCGATAACAAAAATGCAGCACTCTTCAATTGTCGATACTAAACAGAGGCTGAATGCCGAGAACACTTGCCTTAAGAAAAGTGTTCTCGGCATTCACAGTGTCAAGGAATTTCTTGACGCTGTGCTACTCTTCATGATCCCATCCTCGTCGCCAAGTGTTACGTTTTGCAACAGACGTGCCGGAAGGACCAGACAAGTTCCGGGTGAACGACGTTTATTGACCCACGCTTGTAGGTTCGTGGCTCGGGCAAGAAGAGGCGCTCTAGCAAGCGGCACTCTGCTTTTAACACCTAGTGGCGCATGCGCATTTCGCAGAGTGCTCTTAGCAATGGAGCGCAAGCGGACACAACATATTCGTATAACATTATTGTATCCTCATTAAAGGCGGCAGCTGGCCTGCCTGCCCTTTCTTGTCGCCGTCGCACTGCCAGCCTATCCCTGTTTCACAAAATGTATTACAGTTCATTCAATCAGCCTGTTCGCATATTCCATCGTAAAGGTCATTGCATTAGGTGTTGCTCGTCCTCAAACCCGTACTCTCACCTTCTCGTCTTCTTTTTTCCCACGCACCATTGTAGACTAGAACGGCCTTCCCTACGCCATCGTTGCCACCACTAACCCAGATGCTCTCAGTGATGCTGTAAAAGTGCACCTTTCATCCTGAATGGTCATGTATCATGTATCCTTACTGTACACCCACCCCTTATGTAATGCCCCCACTCGGGGCCTTTAAGGAAATCAAGTGAAAGTGAAAGAGAGTTGCGAAGCTTTTTGGGCTTATGCTCGTGCTTCTGTAGACTCATGCCTAAGTTCGCCAGCCTCGCTTACCCTTTGATGTCCTTACAAAACAAACATGTGCCGTATAGGTGGTGAGCGAAATGTGAGTCATCTTTTTCGCAACACAAGTTTGTTCTTCCGTCAGGGGCCACGCTTCGACACTACCTGCATGCTGCCAGAGAAGTTGATACCGAAGCCAGTGGCGTAGGTATCGTGGGGTCATCTCGGTCCAACGCCATGGAGATGCTGAACATGTCGTTGCCTTTGCCACAGACGTGTTCAGTCTTCCATCATCATGATCAGCCTGACTGCCCACTTAAAACGAATTCCCCTCCCTTGATCCGCCAATCAACCCGGTCTTGCACTTTCTACTACCACGTTATACCTGCCAACTTTTTCTTCTCAATGGCCCACTCTACTCTCTGTCTTCCCCTCGTGCCTTTGCCTTCTCTGCGAATCTAGTCAGTTACTCTTAATGACCAGTGGTTATCCTGTCTACGTACGTGCCCAGCCTATGTCCATTTCTTCCTTTTCTTCGTTTGAACTCTGATATTCTCAACCCCGGTTTGCTCCCTGCCCTACTCTGCTCCATTCTTTTTTCTTAAGTTTACACCTATCATTTTTCTTTCCATCACTCGCTTCCCCGTCTTAATTTTTGGCTGAAACCTCTTTGTAATACTCCAAGTTTCTTCTCCATAAGTACCAACATGCTGCAGCTGTTAGATACCTTCCCCTGCAGGGTTAGTGGTAGACTACCCTTCATAATTTCAGACTGCTTGCTGACTGTGATCCACCCCATTTTCATTCTTCTAGTTATTTCGCTCTCCCCGCCACGGATGTCTAGTGACTAAGGAACTTGGCTGCTGACCCGCAGGCCACGGGATCGAATCCCGGTTGCGGCGGCTGCATTTCCGATGGAGGCGGAAATATTGTAAGCCCGTGTGCTCAGATTTGGGTGCACGTTGAAAAACCCCAGGTGGTCGAATTTCCGGAGCCCTCGACTACGGCGTCTCATAATTATATCATGGTTTTGGGACGTAAAACCCCACATATCATCATAGTTATTTCACTCTCAAGGTCGTATTCGCGGTTACCACCTGTTCTAAGAAGGCATAATATTTTACAGCTACCAGCGTCTCTCCACCTATCGCAATGCGCTGTTTTCTGCTGAGACTGTTGCACTTTACGCTAGTTTTATGATTATTATTTCCATACCGACTTTGTGGATTTCCGTGTCCAGTTTAGCACTCATAAGCTGTAATTCGTCTCCTGAGTTACCTATCAAGGCAATGTCATCAGCCAATCGCAAATTACCAAGATACTCTTCCTTAACTTTATTCCCTAGCTCTTCACCATCTAGAGCCATGGAAATCACCTGTAAACACACTGTGAACATCAGTGGGAAGACTGTGGCTCCTTTCCTTACAGCCTTTTTTATTTGGGTTTTCTCGCTTTATTTATGGAGTACTAGGATGGGTGTATATTCGCTGAAGATTTCTTCCAGTATATTTATTTAGGCTTCGTTGATGCCCTGATTTCTTAGTGCCAGCACCACTGCTGTTGCTTCGACTGAGTCTTCTCGTAATGTATGAAGTAATATACCCTTTGGGGGTTACTCAGGAAATAAAACACAAAAAATAAAGGGTCATCGGAGTAAAATGTATTTATTTCCTCAAAAGAAATCTGCCCTCGTATAGGCGGCTGAGCATTCGCTGTGCACCGTTTCACCACAAGGGCGAAGGAATGACTGCTACAGTAACAAATCGCGAAGCACGGCAAGCATCTCGACACTTGCAGCACACCCCTCTAGCAGAAAGCATGCACCAAATGAGCAAACACGCGACAAGCGTGGACAAACAAAATCAACAACTGTCACAATTCTTATTTCGTGCGTGCGCTTCTTTTGCAAATACCGCTGTGGCAGCGAGCGAATTGACCTTGCTGTTCTCTTTAACTACTGTAACTTCAATGCAAACTTGCGGTGGAAGCACAAGGGGTACACAGCACTCAAATTCTAAGATAAGCACGAGCGCTATAAAAGGTGACAAGCTAAGAATAAAAAGTTAAGTGTACCACTCTTCATTTGTATTATGCACGTCAAACTGCGGCCGCTCATTACTATGACGTAAGAGCTATGATGAACCAATGCAAGTTTAGGATGGCGCCGTTCGCAACGAGAGGTGATGTGCCGCTGCACCGAGACTGGCAGGCGTTCGTTCGGTTTTTCTGTGGTGTTTTCTTCGTCAAGAAGCTTTTTCATGCACTCGACCTCAGAATCATCCTCGTCAGCCATCATTCGATGCAAGCACTTATGATTTTGCAGCATTTCAACTACACCGAAATGGCAGAGCCTCATCGCGTTCCGTTGATTCGGCAGCGTGAAGCAGAAACACGACGTCTACTCAATGCGTCGCTAGGATGAGCACTCGATAGTCGTCGTGGCTATTCGTGTGCATTAAGGTGAAGGGGAAGTCTGACAGAATGTGCGCGCCTGTGTTCTGTGAAATGTGCGTGTCTGTGATTTACCACCCACTAAAGACATGGCATCATCGTTGCTACATGTGCTTGACTGAGTGTGTAACTTGGCTGTCGCAACGTGGGAATTTTGGTGATCTTTTGCTATAGGCGCTGTGTTGTGCGCCCATATGAGTGTCGTAAGTGCGGGCAAGGGGTAAGAAAAAAATCAACCGAGAGAACCCGGTAGAAAGAAAGAGAGAGAGAGAGAGAGATTAACCTTTTTTGAACATATACTGAGGAGGCTGAGAAAGGGTCATTCCGACCCTTAATTCAACCTGGAGGCTCCGCCCAGGATGGCGCTGACAGCCGAAGGCTTGTAGCGGTGTCCCGGGCCCTCTGGACCACCTGTAGTTGCTGGTTGTATTAGTCGCTCTTGAGGGCTTCCTGCCAAGCCTCTTGGGTATTCAGTTGTGCTGCGCTGTGGGTAGGGCACAGCCAAAGCATGTTTCCGAAATTGCAATAGGGATGGTTGCAAAGAGAGCATGTGGGTGGTGTGTCGGGGTCGACTCTGCGTAAGGTGTATGGTGTTATGTACGTACGTGTTTGCAATCTTCTTAGAGTTAGAGCTAGTGCTTTGTTAAGTTTCGGGTGCAGTGCTGGGAAGGCACGTCTTCGTCCCCGGTAATTTGAAGTGATATCGTGGTATGTGAGTGCTTAGTCCTGGCTGCAGAGATTCTAGTACCGCTCACTCGTCGAGGGCTCGTTGTCCGCGGTGCGGCGTATGAGCTCACGCGCCAGGCAGTTGGCCTCTTCGTTGGGATTGCAGTGGTCGAGTCCAGGTAACTTTCCCATGTGGGCTTGAAACCACAATACGTAGATTTGAGCTTTCTCTTTTTAATAAGGGTTTCTTGGCTCTCGTACTCTCTTATTGCGTTGACGGTGAGTTTTTCAGCGCTTCTAGCTACTAGGCCCGCCGCGAACGTTCGTGCCGCTATCTTAGAGTCTTTGTATATTGTGGAGTAGGCTTGGCATCTCTGCAAGGCTAGCGCGATCGCCATTTTCTCTGCTTCGTGGACATGGCTTGTTTTAACGGTTGCCGCGTTTATGAGGTTTCCGTCTGTATCAACGACTGCTATGGCAAACACCTCCATGCCGTAATAGCGGGCGGCATCTACGAATAGTGTGTGCGTGTTGTGTTTTTGCCTTGTTTATGAACGCCCTCGCTCTGTCCTTCCTTCGCCCTTTGTTGAACGTTGGCTGAACATTGTGGGGGATTGGCTCAACCCTAATGTGTTTCCTCACGTCATTATCAAGTTGAGAGAACCTGCTGGCGTGACACAGTACGAGAGTAAACCAACCAGGTGGAAAGAATATGCATAGGTGTATGCATTATAAAATAATTTGTGGTCATCTGGTCTGTGTGTGATTATTTTGAAGTGTTTAAATTGGCACAACTGCGTCAATTTAATGAAATTTCCACCGACTCATAATTACGTGCCAGATTAATGTTTTCGTTGGGTAAGCGCTTGTCTCACGCTCGAAGTACGAATGCCTTCCTTGCATGAGAAACACCGTGCGAGGTTCTTCAAACCGGGAAATGACGCGAGCTATGTCATATTGCTGCATCGAATTGTGTTCGACGCAGCAATCACGTTCAATCACGATCAGTTACACTGTTCGTTATCGTCACCCAAACTATGCCGCTTTAACTATGCATCTGTGAACAAAAAAAGGAAATATTTTGTTTTTAAGACATTGTATCACCCTTGTCATTAATTAATTAGGAAACATTTCTTTTTTTGTGTTTTTTTTCAATTTTCCTGTATTGCCCTTGTATTACGCATAGAGATAACTTATTTACATAATTTACTCCCCCATGAAAGATTAGATGGAGGCAATTCACTTCCCTGTGAAAGCACAGTCTTGCACGCAATTCACTCGCATTCCCTGAAGAAAAAAAAAACCCCTTGCCTGCACAAACACGCCTTCGCACAGACAAATTCATTCAAGTTAGTGGCCCCTGTTACAGTAAAACTGGGCCCTGCTCTGAAAATTTCAATATTAAAGGACTGACGGGGTGGTGGCAACACCATGGATTGAAAGTTATGGAAGCCAGCAAAGAAAATCACCTACAACTTTTAGTCACCGCTACTTTAGCAGCGCACATCACCTGGGCAATAATTTAGCCACAGCGTATGCAATTATCTCCGCTGTTAAGCACAATTTTAGCTACGCACTTTTACTTCGATGAAACAGGACGCCGAATCATCATTGGCGTATACCTCAAACACAATGACAAGCATGGCGATGTGAGACATGCATATGGTATTTACCGCAGCACAAGAATAAAAAAACACGACACCAATCTCGGATCACTTCTCCATTTTTCATTTTGAGTCATAGTTGCTATTGTAACAGAAGACATCGAAAATATCTGGCAGCGAAAGTTTCGTAAAAGCAAATGGAAAAACACTGAAGAACTGTGATTACTGTCCCTGTTTCATTTTGTGGAACCACGAGTGAGTGAGTTAGTGAGTTAGTAAGTTAGTAAGTGAGTGAGTGAGTGAGTGAGCGAGTGAGTGAGTGAGTGAGTGAGTGAGTGAGTGAGTGAGTGAGTGAAAACTTTATTTTTGTCCAAAGGCGGCAGAGGCTGTACGAGACCAAAGGCCCCGCTAGCTTAGCCAGGTGGCTCCAACCAGGATGGTGCCGGGAGGTGAAGTCTCTCGGCGATGTCCCGGGCCCTCTGGATGGCCAGGAGCTGGTTGCCGAGTTCCGTGCTGTGCGTGGCAGCCTCCCAGAAGATTTGGTCTGGTAGTTCAGAGCCCGAGTTCAAGGGGCCCAACTGAAGCATGCATTCGAGATTACAGTAGTGATGACAGTGCGGGCAGTGGGGTGAAAAATCCGAGTCAAGTCTGTGCACTATGATTGGTGTGATGTACGTTGCATCTGTAGTTGTCGAAGTGGAACTGCTTGTCCTTTATTCAATTTAGGGTGTGGAAGAGGGAAAACTCGGTGACCTAGTTTATGAGCTGTGGTGATCTCGTGAAATGTAATCAAAGGATCTTTGAAGCCCATACATTCCCGTTCGCTACCCCTCTGAGAGGGCCACTCACCGCCGCGGGTAGCTAGTTCGCGCGCTAGGTGGTGAGCCCTCTCGTTCGGATCGCCGGACGGGCAAGACGAGAGATTACCTATATGGTGGCTGCGAACAATGCAATATGTGTCGGGGAACTTCCACTTCATTTTCCTGAGCAGATACCTAATTCGTGATGTGAGAAGCCATAGTATAGACGAAGCCGGATGAGAATGACCAGATGGCTGTTTTTGAGTCCGAAAGATGGTGACATCTCTTCTTTGTTTGTGCAGAGCGACCGCGGTTTCAAGTTTCTAGCTTCGTGAGTGAATGTGGTGATCACCATGGCAGCGTTTACTAGGCATCTTTTCACAATAACAACAGTGATGGCATACGCATACTTCTTCCAGTATTGGGCTGCATCGTATAAGAGGACAGCTTAACTTGAGCGCCCGATCTTCCTCGCGATGGCCTCGGCTCTTGCTTGTCGACGCCCTTCGTTGTGCACCGGATGGATGTTCCTGGGGACCGGGCCGACACATATGGCCCCTCTTATCTCAGAAGATATACTCTGTTTTTCAGGTGGCATGAAGAGCGGTTGTTACCCGGCTTTTCAGAGGATCCTGGTGTACACCTTGGTAAGTAACAATCGGCATAGCTGCGCTGTTCCTTGAGCTTCAAAGAGCTCCGTTGCTGTGTTATGCAGTCCGAGCTGTAAGAGCATCTGTGTTTGTGCTTTTTGGAAGATCTAGGACCCGCTTTGGCGCTGTCCTGATAATTGTCTCTCTTGTTAAGTTCTTCTTTGTCAGTTTTGGGGAAGGAGCGCCGTAAATATTGTGGCTGAGGAGGAACGCATGGAAGGCTATCATGAGATTATCCTCTTTCAGCCCCTCTCTTTTGTTGGCAACTCTGGAGATGAGCCTAGTGAAGCTGTCAGAGTGAGTGCATCGGTGTTGTTGCTGTACTTTGTAATTGTCATGCCTAGAACCTTAACGGATTCGCAGATGCGAATTGGTTTTCCACTTCACGATCACAGGTTATTAGGCTGCCCATTGTAAGGGATGGGGGACTACCCGGTCTCTTGTGGTAGCGTGGTGTAACCGGGTGGAGGAAACGAACGCTGACAAGAAGAGGATACTAAAAACAAACAAGGTTTACGGCACTATTTACACATATTTACAGCAAAGAAAGGTTAGTGGTTTCACAAACCACGAGCGTGGTGGTTGAACTGTTACATGATTCAAAGCGACGTCCAGCACTCTGCGGCGTCGTTTTAAGCCCTGTCGGGCTCCTCCTCTCCGAGTGGAACACCAATCACACACACACAATAGGTGAGGAGGACGAGCATGCACGGTCCACGTGAACGTCCAATATTGAGTCGTTAACACTGCACTGCAAGGTGGTGCCAGCAGGGCTCTTCCTCGACGTGTGTGTGCCGCTAGTCGAGAGGTCCCCCGATCCTGACAACTTACATCAAAGGGTCTGCCGCACAGCTCGCCTAATTAGCGGGGTGATTTGCGGTGGCCGCCGCGGTCTCTTCCAGGAAGATGTTGTCTTTGTTTTCCTCTCTCGAACGGTTAACGGCGTCGTGGCGACACGACGTCTCATCCTCCGGCTAGCAGGGACAATGCCTGTCGGGCATAGGCAGCCGGCCGGTCGTCTACTTGATTGGGGATTAAAAGGAGCGCCGCTCTCTTGTCAGCTCTGGCGCCGATCACAACAGCTTCCCCGTCGCCAGATAAATCACCGAGGTCATCAGGCACCGCTGCTGCTTGAAGGTACGACGAAAGGGTCCGCATTTGAAAGTCAAGAACTCGCCTTTGCTTGCCACATTGTCTGGGTAATGGCTCAAATCTTCGTAGCGTCTAGCAGACTCGGCGCCGAAGGGATTCAGAGCCTCCCCAGTAGACCGGTTTACGCACAATGGCGTCTGCCCAGACGAATTTCCGGGCCAAACTTAACAGCTCCTCCACCACCCGGAAAATCTCGGCTGGCCAGCGCACCCAACCGCTGGGCACGAAGAGAACGGCTGGTGACGAGGACGAAGGCCTGGCTTTGACCCTCCAGCTGCGAACTCGTAACCAACTCCCAAACCAGCTCACAATGATCGACAGCAGCAAGGCTAACCACACAACACAATACCATGCTGAAGTCAAGCACATTGGACCCGCTTAAAACCCTCCAGACTTCTCAAGAAACACAAACAAAAGAGAAACCTGTACGCTAAATATTTGAGACAATTTTGTGCCACCAAAGTTACATCAATAATAGATGTGGAGATGCTTGCCGAAGATGGAAGAAATTGCCGTGTGAGAAAAGCACACAAAGGCAAATAAAAGTTGGCCCCATAAAACCGTACTCACACTCCTTCAAAACTAGCTTTTTCCTACCATCCACCCTGCTAAGTGGTAACTTACATCTAACTTCATGTCTAATTTCATGAAAGACAACTACCTAAATTCCACACAAATGCAGCCTGAACCTACAAAATGTATCTGGGCGCACTTTCTATTCTCTCATTACAAACTAAAAACGTAGTCGTGAGTGCCTACTTGGAGGACACCCTGACGCCAACGAAAACTGACTCACAACAGATCAAACTGCATTTTTATAAACTCTATAAATGTATCTCTAGCCTCAAAGTTTGGTGAACGCAACGCTCTCAGCTCAAGTGATCATTTGATCCTTATAAGTAATCACTAAAACAACGAAATGAAGTAAACCTTGTGTACCAACACGCTCATTTGTTGGATGTAGTTTCATGTCAGCCCATGTTTTTAAAGAACGCACATGACTTTGCTGTGCGCTCTAGCACGACATCATGCTCTCATCCAAAGAGCGCTAGCATACAAACACACACCTAACCATTGGCCATATTTATATAACCTATAGGCAACACCACACATGCGTTTGAGCGTAAACGTTTACAAAAAACGTCCCGCACATGAAGGAAATAACTGTAGATGCTATGCACTTCAGGAGCACCAAACAAAACTTGCGTAAATTTTGCGCTAAAAAACCCATACCAACTGGTTCTCAAACGCGAGCATCTCGAAAATCGCTTCTGGTTTTATTCTAAAACTTTCCTAGACATTGCTCAATTACTCTATTTAAGACCACATGCGATGTCACGCTACACTAAAGGGCACGAAGCATAGAAACTTAGGCGCCGCTCGACAACGCTACCGCGCTTTCAAAAATAGCGGGCGTAACAAAACTTCATTTGCGACTTGCGTGCTCTTATCTTAAAAACTCCTTTCACGCAGTCGGTTGACCGAGGCGGGTCATTGCTTTCGCATACCGCTTAACCACTTAACTCAAAATTTTGACAAAGCTTACACACAAACAAAATCTAGAGGGAAGAAAAAAGTATCCAAGCAAACTAGCTGTGGAGATGACAGAGGAACACCACTTTAAAACCGAAAATAGGCAAACAAATATGCTTCTAAGAAAATTCCTGTACCCTTCGGTCTCCAGCTTACAGCTGTCCCTCTCTCTTCAATCGTACCCGCGGTGGTCGAGGTCTTGGCGGTTCAGAACGCCTGAGGCAACGACGCGTATGTGCTACCAGCTGAACGGCACAGTCACGCATCATTCGCGATTTCAGCCTGCCTTTGTCGTTCTGGCGGAGGGGATTCGAGCAACACGTGGGAAAGAGTGGCGATGTCCTCTTTGGGCTCACTCCCGTGCGGCGTTTAGCTACTGTGGGTTTTCTTGTAGGACCCCTTCGAAACTTCTGTCCTCGCAAAGCTCTAAATCTCCTGCTTACATTCCGTCGCGAGGATGCGCACTGAGGTCTACCCTTTCGCCGCTGGCGGCTGACTTCCCGCCACAAAGGCCTCTTCGCCGAACTGGCCGATGAGCTACCTTTGTTTCTTTCGTCCGGCTGTTTGCTACCTCCTTCATCCCTTCGCTTTGTCACTCGCGTACGCTTCTTTTACGGCGGCGTTTGCGACTGACCTTTCCCTCATTGGTCTGAAATTGGTCGCGAGTTGAGTCATCGGCAATATAGCAGTTCAAAGGCAACCCATAGGACTTGCTCTTTCCACGTAATTGCATTCCCGCTTTCTTTTTACTTTTCGTCCGGCGGCTCGGATGCCTGAAAACCGACTTTGAAGTCACTACTGATCATGGGCTCGCTAGCTAGGCTCAAAGGTTTTGCGCCTTCTTTTACCCGCGTAGTACCTTCTGTCTCTCTCGCGGCCTTCCGACGTCTCTTGCGTCTGTGCCGTTTCCTGCTACTCGTCTCTGAGCCTACCGCTCGCAGCTCAAGGTCGTTAACACTCTCACTACACTCGTCAGCTGTCGACGCCACGCCGTCTAGATGATTTTCGAAAAAACCACCTATTTCACACTCTAGACTGGCGGACAGCTTCACGCTCTTACGAACAGTGCGGCTGTTTTCCTTCAAACAATCTTGCTCGCCTGGCTGTGAGCAGTCTACAACCGTACTGTTTTCCTCACACTCTGCATTCGCTGCTTCTGAGCTTTCTTCAGTGTTTTTGATCACTTCCACATTGTTTACAAGATCCACCGTCGCGACAAACACAGTTGAGGTCTGTACCAGTTTTTCTACAGCTATCCTAGCTGTTTCACTAACAGCTAACTGGCACAGCAACTCGTCGCACTCGCTCTGGCCTTCGTCGGCCTCTCTACGCAGCGCAGCCTCTTTAGCAGCAGTCAAATTTGGTTCTTCATCGAACCTGCTGCTGTCCTTAAACGTGCTAGCCTTATCTACGGCTATCAACTGCACCTTACTTACGTTTTTCTCGCACTTTTCGTGTGCTACACTTACGGATGGCTGAAAATTCCGCCGCATTGCTTCAATTTACGTTCCAGAAGTTTAATCTCCAAGTCGCGTGCTTGATCACGCTCTTTTCTATTCCTTCTTTTCTTTTCTTCTCTTTATTTTTCCCGTTCCTCTCGTTCTCTTTCTCGTTCCTCTCTTTCACGTTTCTCTCGTTTCCGTTCCTGCAACCTTTTTAAAGCTTTTAACGAGTACCCAATATCCTCCTCGCTGGCGCTTTCTAAAACTAGCTCTAAAATTTCTGACCTGCCCATTCCCTCCTTAATCTTAATACCAAGGTCTTCACAAATGTACAAAAGACCATCTTTTAGCAGTGTCTTCACCTCCATGATTGCCGTTATACTTTGGTCCTGCATCTCACACAAATGTAGGGGATCCCTCTAACACACAAATAGGTGATCTCCCTAACTCACAAACAATCCAGCTTCTAATAAACTCACACTCACAAAGTGAGGCCTGGAAAGTAAAGCCAGGACCAAGCACTCACCACACCACAGCACCATGTCGTGAAGTCCATCTCACCGCTGCCAACCAGTTGTAAGGGTCGGAAGGAAGGTCGCTGGAGGATACGAAAACAAAACAAGGTTTATGGCACTATTTACACATATTTACAGCAAAGAAAGGTTAGTGGTTTCACAAACCACGAGCGTGGTCTTTGAATCATTACATGATTCAGAGCGACGTCCAGCACTCTGTGGCGTCGTTTTAAGCTCTGTCGGGCTCCTCCTCTTCGAGTAGAACACCAATCACACACACACACACAACAGGTGAGGGGGACGAGAATGCATGGCCCACGTGAACGTCCAATATTGAGTCGTTAAGACTGCACTGCAAGGTGGTGCCAGCAGGGCTCTTCCTCGTCGTGTGTGTGCCGCTAGTCGAGAGGTCCCCCGATTCTGACAATGTACATCAAAGTGTCTGCCGCACAGCTCGCCTAATTAGCGGGGTGATTTGCGGTGGCCGCCGCGGTCTCTTCCAGGAAGATGTTGTCTTTGTTGTCCTCTCTCGAACGGTTAACGGCGTCGTGGCGACACGACGTCTCATCCTCCGGCTAGCAGGGACAATGCCTGTCGAGCATAGGCAGCCGGCCGGTCGTCTACTTGATTGAGGATTAAAAGGAGCGCCGCTCTCCTGTCAGCTCTGGCACCGGTCACAACAGCTTCCCCGTCGCCAGATGAATCACCGAGGTCATCAGGCACCGCTGCTGCTTGAAGGTACGAAGAAAGGGTCCGCATTTGAAAGTCGGAAACTCGCCTTTGCTTGCCACATTGTCTGGGTAATGGCTCAAATCTTCGTAGTGTCTAGCAGACTCGGCGCCGAAGGGATTGAGAGCCTCCCCCGTAGACTAGCTTACTCACTATGGAATCTGCACAAACGAATTTCCGGGCCAAACTTAACACCATGAATCTCCGGCCCTTGCCTCGGAAAACACTTCTGGCGGAGGAGTTCTGACTTCTCAGGAGATAGCTTCATACCCGTGCTCGCCAGGAAATCCTCTGTAACATCGAGTGCTCGTTGTAGATTGCCCTCCAGCTTCTCAATAGCGCCCTCCGCGGACCATATGGTGATACTGTCCGCGTATATTGCATAGCCAATGCCCGAAATGTCGGCGTACACCTGAGAGAGGTAGTGCATTTCAATGTTGAATAAAAGCGGTGACATTACTGATCCCTGCGCTATGCCAGCGTTACCCAGTGTGTACTTTTTGCTTTTCATTGGGCCGATGCTGATTGTAGCGTTCCGATCTGCCCAAAAAAAGACTTGACGAAGTTGTAAAATTCTTCACCGACGCTCAACTTGGAAACTTCATTGAGAATGTGCTCATGCTTTAGTGTGTCGAAGGCCTGCCTCAGATCGGGTGCCAACATCCCTTTGATCTCTAGAGACGTGTTACCGAGTATGGCCCTCTTAATGAGAAGCATGGCTTCTTGTGTAGACAGGGATTTCCGGAAGCCCACCATAATGTGCCGGAAGAGACCTTCATCCTCAATGTGTCCACTTATTCGATTATGAATGATATGCTCCGCCAATTTCCCAAGGTACGATGTAAATGATATCGGGAGCAAGTTTTCTGGTCCCAAGAGCTTTCCCGGTTTGGCTATGAGTATGACCTTAACCATTATCCACGCCTCTGGGACATTGCCATCAGACCATACTTGATTGATTTTTTTCTGCAAGGGCTTCTATCACTGCGTTGTCAAAATTTTTAAGAAACTTGTTTGAGATTCCGTCTGGGCCGGGCGCCGACCGTCCATTGAGGTCCCGTAAGGCATGAACAATCTCCGCGACTTCAAAAGGTCTATCCGAGATTGAGTGTCGGGTTCCTTGATATTCAGGTGCGGGGTTGTCCTATGGCATAGATCTACCTTCAGGTAATAAGTATATCTCTGCGAATTTGTCAGCAAATGTCTGTAGATCGCAGCCTTCCGAGGAGTTCATGTAGACGAGTCTCTCAATTTCCAAACGGGTGCTGCTTTTGGATGGTTTAGTGCTGTCAGTAAACAGATGCTTGAGTAGGGCCCATTTGCTACCTCAGCGCATTTTGCCGTCTGCTTCTTTGAAGACCTCATCCCATTGCTGCGCAGCAAGTTTCTTGGCATGTTGTTTAATGTCGTTGTTGAGTGGGTATATCTTGCCTCTGAGCCACTGGCTCAGCTTTTGCTTCTTCCATCTTTCACGAAGTGCGTTCTTGGCCTCCGAGTGATGTGCTAGCCTAGAGTTCGTTGCAGGTACCTCCAGCTCCACGGAGATTTTTTTGGTTGTCCGGTTCACGGCCTCTTTTAGATTACTCACGAGGTCGTCGAATGTTTCTCGCAGCATGTCTTCATTGTTTGTGATCTTGCGAAACATGTCCCAATCAGCTTACGTGTATTTTCTTAGCGGTGGTTGAGTAATGTATACGCTGATTGCCGTGAGTGTTCGCTACCCAGGTCCTCCTGTAGGTTGTCCCACGACCCTTCTACGTTGCACAGGAAGGCTAAGTCAGGAGCAGTATCACATTGGACAGAATTGCCCTTGCGTGTCGGAAATCAAGGGTCCGTGATGAGTTTCAGACCAAGCGTATCCGCAATCTCAGCAAGTTTGGTTCCTTCGGCACCATTTTTGTGAGTAACACCATGATTTATATGGCTGTTAAAATCTCCTGCACTTATGAGAGGCTTGTTTTTGGCCTGTTTTGCAGCCACTAGGAAGAGGCTGTTGGAGTTTCGAAGCCTGTTCCCCGGTGGACTGTAGACGTTTAAAGAAAAATGTTGGCTTTGCTAGCACGACCTGCGATGTTTCTACCAGCTGTGATTCCAGGCCTTGTTTGTATGCGGGGGTTGTTCTATCCACAAAGCTGATGTCTTTGCGGAGAAGAGTAGCTATATCCCTAGCACGTTTGAAGCCGGGGCACAGGGTCGGCCTGGTTACCATGTACTCCTGGAAAGCTAGATTCCGTGGGGATTCAGTGACTCCGCTTTTTAGTAGAAGAATTACATGGGGCTTTTCCTTCCATGATTTAAGGAGTCGTGCTAGACTATTTTTGTTCTTTGGGACTGAATTACAGTTCCACTGCCACAGTCTGAAAAGCTGCGGTGAACTATCTATGATCTTGTTGTGCGAGTGTTGCGACCCCACTGGCACAATTCGTATAAACTTTGTGTGGTTGAGAGGGCTCGTGTGGCGGAATCACTGGTCTCGGAGAGGGCATAAGTGCTGCTGCCACAGAAGCTGGTGCTAGTTTTTTGGTGCTCGGGTGTTCCACTGGTCTTTCTAAGTGATCTAGCCTACAGTTAATCTGCGTGATTGCCTCTTCTAACTGTTTTAGCATGGTGCTGATGGTGCTCAACGTGTTCGTACGGCACTTGCAGCATCGACTTATGGAGTTACCCTCACCAGCTGAAACGTTTAGGGGGCCTTGCTGATGTCTGACATGCCGTCACTGAACACATCCTCGCCTTCGTCCGACATAGCGGCCACTGCTCTCTGCTTGTGTGTGCTTCTTTGTGTGGTTACAACAGTGAGTGGTTGCTGATAAGGTGGGGGTGTTGGTGAAGCGCTGTCTTGAGGATCGCGAACTCTCTTGGTCATTAGTGTCATCAATTTATCTAGTTTATGCTTTAATTCTGCGTTTTCACGCTCTAGGACAAGGTTGTGCTTTTCGTATTTATTGTGCTCTGGTTGTTCCTTACCTCTAAACAGGGCTCACGGCAGGGGCTGGGCTCTCGCTCTACTGGTGTTGTCGTCACTGCTGCTGCTACCACTCACCAGCTCGTCCACCCAGGTAAGCTTGGCCTTGAACCAAGAGCGGCTCGTTGATCGGCTCCCGGCAGATCCTCGGGGACCACGTCGGAGACGAGAGCGCCCTCGAGAGCGAGAGCGCTCTCGGGAGCGGGAAACCTCTGTAAAGCAGGAATGCGCCCTAAAGCGGGAATGCCCTCTGAAAAGGGAGCTTTGCCTTGCATCAGCACCAGGTGTCCCTTGCTTCAAGGCCATCCAAGCACACTCCACTTGGTCTGCCCCCGATTTGGAGCGCCTGTCCCTTCGGCGTTTTCTCACTATGTGTGGAACCGGGTATCTCCTCTTGGACGAACTCTCACCCGTGATGAGATCTCCTTCCCAAAGCTTGCATTAGGGGTTGCAACTGTGCGTCTTTTTGGTAGCTTCTTGAATGTTCTTCCCGCAGTTGTGGCACTTTTTCCTCCTTGCTCTTGTGACATACGTCGACTTGGTGCCCCACTTGGCCGCAAGCATAGCAGATATCCACCTACCCTCTGTACAGCGACTCCTCCATGGACGCCGATCCGCACGCAACGTGCCTCGGTACGTGTGAACCTCCAAACAGTACGACTACTGCTCGCGTGTTCACGCCAATCGCTGTTGGGTTACGGCTGTTCACAATTGGCTCGTGTAGTTGGGGCTCAGTAATCGACGGGTCTATGTTTCTAAGTACCCCTTTGCAAGTATTCTCCGGTTCCACTACGTAGGCGGCTACCTCGAAGGCTCCAAAGCTTGTGTGTATTCTTTGTACGATTGCACAAACCTTGGAATTGGTTGTCATATTGGAGTAGAAATGACAATAATGTTTTGTACCTTGTTTCAATTAAACAAAGTCTTGCTCTGTCTGTTGGTCCGTGAGCGCTGCGGCCATAATCAGTGACTTTAAGAGTGCGAAGTGGTCCACTCTGCATTCATACCTCCCATTGGATGGACTATAACCCTAAGGTGTTCTTCCGGAATTCTGAGGAGTCGGAAACCAACTACAACCCTCTGAAATGTCGATGGGGTACAATTGTAACGTCAGTTTTTCTTAGTCGCGTCTTCACTTTTTGCGCCAGACGCACGCGTTGCGTTCTTTACCTGGTGCGGCCGTCTTCGATTACCAAAGGCAGTAATCCAGTGCGTGTCGGAAAGATCGTCTTGCGTATTGTTCATTCCTTCCACTACGATTGTCTCAAACATGACGTCTGGTTTCGTCGTACGCAGACCTCACTGGGCCCGGCTCTGCCTCGTGTAAGACGTAGTCGTAGCCAGGTCTAATGTCGTACTCACGCTAAGCCTAGACGCGGTCAGGTTCAGCATCTGACGCACCGCGTCAACTGGTCAAAACATGATGAAGTATAGAAAAATGCACTCACTGCGTAAACGGTGATATCTTATAGAGCGCTGAAGGGCTGTTCACATAAGTACCAAACCTTTGCGCCAATCGTCAAAAATGTGGCTGAAATCACATAAAGAAGTGAGAGTCGACACAGACACAGAGGGCACGGCACGATCAAGATGTCTAAAACGCCGTTTCTGCTATTGCGAGTCAGTTACAGTTCTACGTATCGTATTTATAATGATGCTTGGTAGTTATGTCATGCCCACGCAGATGCCATGCTGTTTTGAATGATTGTTGGTTTCTGCTGTTGCTGCTGGTTGGTGGTGACGTCGAGGAGAACCCCGGTCTAAAGCTGGGGAACTTTTGCAGAAAATTCTTGCAAAACGAAATTCTTTGAATAGCGAAATTCGCGATATCAGGAAAGAAATTGCTGAGGTCAATGCTAAAACAGAAAAAAATGCAAAGTGTGCTGTCGATGTTTGATGAACTGAAGGATAGAATAGATAAATTGAGACTACCATGTGAGAGCAAAATGACAAACTAATCAATTATGAAAATAGAAGCAGACGAAATAATCTCTTAGTATTTGGCCTCACTGGAGCGCGAACGATTGTGAGCAAGTGTTAGACGCGTTGTGAATGACATTTTTACGTTCTTGGCGTAGACGTCACTACGGTCGAACGAATTCATCTGATCGGTAAAGTAAACCAGGATAAACCAAGACCAGTGATTTTGAAGTTTTACGACAGCAAAGAAGAACATATGTTTAAAAACTGCAAAAACTGAAAGTAACTTTGATCAGAATAAGCAACGTTTATGTGAAGGAAACAGTGTAGATACGAAAGAAGTTATGGGAAAGCGCTGCCACAGATAGATAAGTAGGTGCGGAAGTAGGTGCGAAAGTAGGTGCGAAAGTAGGTGCGAAAGATAAATAGGTGCTCTTGCATGATAAACTTAAGATAAACGGTGACTTATAGGCATGGGATGACATCAGGGGCAAGCGCTATTTGCTCTCGGGCAAACGTGACTCTGATAAAACAAAACGAAGTGAGCGCGTCGTATGAACCAAGTCAAACGAATCTGATAGCCCAGGCAGCTCTTTCGACACACCAAGAAAATAGCTAAGATTGCTCTCATTCAATTCTCGCAGAGTAGTGAACAAGACTACGCACCTTGAGTACTTATTGCTGTTACACGATCCTCATATAATCACAATAACGGAAACATGGTTGCATGAAAATGTGCCGAATGATTGAGTTGTACCTCCCAGTTGCAAAATATTTAGAAAAGACAGAGACTCACGGGAACGTGGGGTGTGTATAGTTGTTAAAGGTTCTCTAAATGCTTCATTGATTGATCTTGAAGTACCAGAGACTTTCTGGTGCAGAGTAACTTGTGACAGTACTGTTTTTTTTTTATTGGAGTTGTATATCGGCCACCCGCAAGCTCCTCTGAGTTCCTGAAATGCATGAACAAGTTTTTATGTGAGAATGTAAATGGGAACACTAGGTTGGTAATGACTGGACATTTTAGTATTCCACATATAAACTGGAAGCATATTTCGTACAGCGGTGGAAAACCAGCAAACGCTGAAAAAATGCTAGAAATTTTGTTTACCTACAATCTAAAGCAAATAGTGCTTTAGGATACCGGAATTACGCTGACTTCACGGTTGTTACTAGACTGGGTGTTCCTATCCAATAAGTCAAACGATTACAAAGTAACGGTGGAAGATCGTATATCGGATCACAGGATGATCTGTCTTGAGCTGCCTGTTCGAGCAACGTGATATGGGAAGAGGTATACACAAGTAAAGGTTAAAAGCTATGTTAGGGCCCACGATACTACAATTCTTGACTGTGTGGAGGTTCAATTTGAAACATCGAGACAACCTCTGGTTTGAAATCGGTAGAAGAGCTATGGCAAGAATTCAAGTGTGTTATAAGTTACTGCATAGACAATTATGTTCCATGACATGTTCAAAAAACAAAACAAAGAATCCCTTGGATAACCCGAGATATAGTTCATATTCTTACAGGGAAACCTATATTTGTGAATATTTTCGATGTTTACACGCGATGACAATGGCTGGCACACTTGCTTGCTTGCTTGTTCTTTTCTTTTGTGGCTCTCACCCACTAAGGGGGATTGGCCAAGAAGCCGGTGGTTAATGCAAGTAAATACCTATAGATTTTCTAGATTAGGGGAATATGATTACTGTGTTTTGACTGTGAAATTAATTTGGCGCAATGGAAAAAAAGAAAAAAAAGGGGGGGAGAAATAATAGAATTTGTTGAATATCTGTGGTGGAATCGTTATATGAAATTCTCCTGAAAGTTGAATCATTGCAGTGCTGGTACACTGACGGGCTGGGACCAGTCTCTATCCACTTCGTAGTCTTTTTTTTCAGGCAGAGACCCTGTACTGCTTTATGCCGTATCCCACTACTGCCTTGTGGCTCTGCCCCGCGGCGTTAAAGCCCCGACCCGGCGCTTGTCATGAAAGCATAGTGTAAGTTGACACATAAGGCCTCAGTCTTATGACGCGCACAAGAGTAGATGGTGGTGGCGTTGAGTGCGCTTCATCGACGACTCGCTGTATCTCGTAGGTAAGGTTAGTTACCTTACGTAGGACTTTGTATGATCCGTCATAGTGAAATAAGAGCTTTTCTGAGAGGCCGATGTGACGAAATGGGGTTCACAAAAATACCATAGAACCGTGTGCATGCGAAACTTCACGGTGGTGATGATCGTACCAATCTTTCAGAGAGGCTTGAGAAAATATGAGTCTTTTTTATTGCAACAAAGACTTGCCTTTAAGGCATAATATTTTTGTTAAATGTGTGCTGTTAGGCCGGTGTTGTGTATGAATTGAAGTAGTGTCTTGTGGAATCTGTTTTCATGTAACCAGCGGTTGTAACTGGCTGTGTCGCTGTAGCGAAGGCTGGCTTGAGCGAGCTGACGGGAGCGTTCTAGCTGCAACCCTTTACATGTCCATAAAAGGTGGTATGTATTTGCTTGCATCGCAAGAGTGGGACAATACGGACACTTATCACCAACTCGTAAATGTGACCAGTTCCATGACGATATAACGGCCGGTGTAAGGGCCCCCCTGCCCGAAGCCTCCTAAGCACAACTTCCTCCGTCCTAGTAAAGTGAGGGGGGAGAGAGCAGACAGACGGTGGAATGAGAGCACGTGTATCCTGCCGGAAAACATTTTTACGGGTATGGAGTAAGTTTAGGGGCTGAGGTGGAAGGGGAATGAGAGGAAGGTCTATGTCTGGAGGGCAGTGCGCATGCTGGTCGGCAGCAATGTTGTGTGGGTTCGCAGCAAGGCCTTGAATCCAATGTACTTTTACGCAAGTAGACGTATTATGGTTCAGCTTATGAATCGCCTCGCAGATCTCCATCGCCTGGTGTACGAGTCGTTCTCGGGAAATCTGTCGTGCTGCGTCGGCTCCTTCTATGGCATCGCGGACGTATGTCACAGGAGAGCTTGAACCAGTGGGAAGGAGTGTATAAAAAGGCAAAGAGGGTTCACGTTCATGAAGAAAGTAGAACGGGGAATAGCCTGCAGTGTCATGTCTGGAGGAGTTCTAAACGAAGGTGACGTAGGGTAACGTTGCGTCCCAGTCGCGGTGGTCTGGAGAAACATGCATCGACAACAAGTCGGTGATAGTGCGATTCAGGCACCCTGCAAGTTCATTAGTTTGTGGATGGTTTGCCGTTGTGAACTTGTGGTTTGTGGAACAGTAACGTACAATATCCCGGACGATGCGTGATAAAAAGTATCGGCCTTGGTCATTAACGAGCTGTCAAGGAGCACCGTGATGCAAAATGATGTCATGCAGTAGAAAGTCGGCGACATCGGTAGCGCAGCAGGGTGGAAGAGCGCGGGTGATCGCGTAACGTGTCGCGTAGTCTGTCGCCATGGCAACGCATTTGTTCCCGGATTCAGAAGTGGGAAATGACGCGAGAAGGTCGAGCCCTACGTGGTAGAATTGTTCAGCGGAGATCTCAATAGAGTGAAAGGGGCAAGCTGGAAGCGATGTTGGTCATTTTCGACGTTGACAAATGTCGCAGCTGGCGGCATACTTTTGCACAAAGTGATATAGGCGTGGCCAGAAAAAACGGCGCCGGCCGCGATCATAGGTGCGGGTGACTCCCAGGTGATTAGCGGCGGGTTCATCTTGAAGCTATTGGAGAACATCTACACGCAAATGGGAATGCGCAACGAAGAGGCGGTAAGGACCATTAGGGCGCATGTTTTGGTGGTAGAGAATCCCTTCATAAAAGAAATACACGTTCAAAGAAGTGGGTGGAGTAGCGGAATTCAGGCTTTCTATGATGAGAAGTATGTTCTGGTCGCGGCGTTGCTCAGAAGCGATATCAAGAAAGTCTGATATTGATAAGACGCAAGCCTCAGTAGCTCTCTCTGTGGCATCTGGCGGATCCACTGGCTACTGTGACAGGTAGTCGGCGTCCTGATGGAGGCGACCAGATTTATACACGACCGAGAAGGTGTATGCTTAGAGGCAGAGAGACCAATGACTGAGACGTCCCGTGGAATCCTTGAGCTACGAAAGCCAGCAGAGCGCATTAAGATCAGTTACAACAGTAAAACTGTGGCCGAACAGGTGCGGGCGAAATATAGTGACAGCGCAAACACAAGCAAGACCCTCTCTTTCGGTGATGAAATATTTGTCGGCAGGGGACAAAAGGTGGCTGGCGTAGGCGATAACGAAGTCACGTCCATACTGATGCTAAGCTAAAACAGCACTACTTCCGTGGTCACTCACGTCCGTACAAACTTCTGTCGGTATGGTCTGATCGAAGTAGGCTAATATAGGCGTAGTCGTGAGGGCTGCAATGATCGCCGAAAATTCAGCACTTTGAGGCGAACTCCAAGTAAATGGGACGTCGTTTTTAAGAAGCCCGGTGAGAGGCCTCGCCATATCGGCAAAACTCCAGATGAATCGGTGGAAATAGAAGCAATAAACAAAGAAGCTCCGGACATCCTCAGCAGAAGAGGGTACGAGAAATCAAATCACTGCGCAAATTTTGTCTGGATCAGGCTGTACCCCAGATGCGTTGACGAGGTGACCAAGTACAGTTATTTTGCGACAGCCGAAACGGCATTTGGAGGAGTTCAGCTGGATACCAGCGTTGCGGAATACTTGGAGAATACTGGACTCGCGAACTTCGCTGAAAAAACAATTATATAATCTAAGTAGCACAAGCAAGTAGACCATTTTAAGCTGCGCAGAAGTGAATCTATCATGCGCTCAAAGATGGCCGGCACATCGAAAATCCCAAACGCCATTGCTTTAAATTGATATAACTCGTCGGGGGTTACAAACACTGTTTTTTTTTCTCGGTTTCGTGGGTCGACAGTGATCTGCCAATAACCAGATCGAAGGTCAATGGACGAAAAAAACTTTGCGCCATGAAGGCAGTCAAGGGCGTCATCTATTCCTGGTAAGGAGTAAACATCCTTCTTAGTGACATTGTGGAGATGTCTATTGTCTACGCGAAACCGCCATTTGTTGTCCTTCTTCTTGATAAGCATGACCGGGTATGCCCATGGACTAGATAAATGTTCGACGACACCTTTGGCGAGCATTTTCTCGACCTCTTTCTGGATGACAGAGCGTTCGGCATCGAAAACACGGTAAGGGCGGCGATGTTTTGGGTTGGCATCGCCGGTGTTGATGTGATGGGTCACAACTGATGTCTGGCCTAAAGGGCGGTTGTCAAGATCAAATATGTTCACATAGAATGTCAAGAGACGGCAGAGGTCTTGTGCTTCGAAGGGCAAAAGATATGGTGCTATCATTTTGGCAATTCTTACTTCAGAACTTACTTCAGAATTCCAAAGAAAGATTTCAAGCACGTCTTGAAAGAGGGGAGACGTCATCAAGTATTTATAGCACAAAGTTTTCGTGACATAGTGCCGGATGGAAAGGGTGCTGGTTAGAGTGACGCGGAGTCCTTCTGCCGTTGATTCATGCAGGAACCCACCCTCCTTAGGTATAGCTTTTTCACAAGTTACTAAGAACTCGTTGATAACATGCTTGTAGCTACGAACGATGAATGTTTCGTCGAAATGAGCTTCGCACACAACGCACTTATTTTCCAGTGGTTTGTCAGCGCGAGGAATCGCACGCTCCGAGGTCTTGCGCCGTTCATCGGCGGAAGCAGAAAAGAGAGACGCTTTCTTCCCTTGTTTGTGGGCCGAAACATATGTCGCATTGCATCCAGGTGCAAAGCATTGTCTTTGCTGTTTACCCATCACTGTGGCATGGTCAAACTGGCGCGCATTGATCCCGAACAAGTCCAAATAGGCAAAGCGCAGACGCTGCAAGTTGCGAGCACACAAGCAAGCGACTAAAAGTACCGCACTACCGGCTGGTGAGCGCTCTCGGCCGATCATGGATGGATGGCTGGATGGATATGACTGTACCCTTTAGATCGGGTGGTGGCTAGCCCCACCAAGCCGTAATACTTAATGAATCAAAAACTAGATATATTTTTCCCTTAAATAGTGAGGTTTAGGATTCGTACTTTGCAGTTAAGGGTTTAATTTTCACTCGTGCCTTGACTTTAGCCACCAATCAGATAACCTCCTTCTAGTTCATTCTACCCGCTGAAAGTCTATTTTGCCCTCCCTGTCCCTAAACTCCAGTGCTTTGAAAAACTCTGCGCCATCATCCTGAACTATAGGGTGAAGCCCTTTATAGAACATTATCAAGTGTTCGGCAGTTTTTTGGTGGCGACTTGCGTGCCGCCCCGCGGCCGAATGAAATAGCAGCACGCCTCTTTTCAAGGCACAGCCAGGACGATGCTGACAACTCTCCTTCTAGCCACCATAGTGCCGCCTTCAAATCGGCAGCCGCCATTCAGCTCCCCCCGTCTCGTCTCGGCTGGTTGGGTGAGACACGTGCGCGGCGTTTTCTCGCAAAATGCCTGGGTGTTGGCGTGCCACAGTGCACAAAACACTCGCGAAATGGCTACAGGATGTTCAGATTCCCGAAAGATCCGAAAAGGTGACTCTTGTGGCTTGTAAAGATCAAGCGCGAGAAGTGGCATCCCACGGACCGTTCGTGTTTGTGCAGCGTATGTTATGCCATTTCAGCATTTAGAAAGTTATAACCTGAAGCGTTGTCACACGGGTATTTTAAATCGCGATAAAGCCTGATGTGATTGGCTCTCTTACGCCCACCAGCTGCACAAGGGCATCAATCACAGTTGAGAAAGTTGATTTAATTGGGCTTAATTGCAATCACCAGTGCACCGGGTGCAACACACGTTCATTTGCATGCTGTGTACATGCACATTTATCTCCTTCATTTTGAATAGCCCAAGATGCGTTGTTCTTAATCGCTTCTTCTACACAAGCTAAATTGCACGAAAGACCTACAATGCGCGCTTGGTGCTGCCGGCGCCTTCAACTATTTTGTTTAGGGGCAAAGGTCCTTACGCCGTGGGACGTATGTCGAGTATCGTCGTAGTCATCGTAGTCGTTGTAGCCAGTTGTATTGCATTGCACGTCAATAAAAACGTGTCACAGCATATCCACGGAGTGAATGATGTTACGTGAGGCGAAGCGTCCGTAAGTCCATACGTGCGTCCTTCCGTACGTCTGTTCATCAGTTCGTTCATCTCTGCATTCGCCCATTCGTCCGTCCCTGCGTTGGTGCGTGCGCCCGTTTCTAACGCCTGCGACATGAAATGGGCTCTAAAGCTTGTATACGTCACTCAGTTTTGCACGTCCCGGTGAACTCCAGTTACGAAAATGATGACTCACGCTTCCTGGCTGACATAATTTTCCAAAAGAAAATTAAGTGTCGTGGAGATGCTGAAGAGAAGATAGATGATGTGGAAATTATTTTCGTTGAAGCGTTGAATTCACTTAGGTTCACCATTTTGAACCATATGGGTGGATTTCGTGTGTAAGAAATCTTGAAGAAAATGGACTGTGGGCAGTGCAGGGCTGCAATGAAGTGATCGGCGAGCCATGAACACGCATATTTAAAAGGACTAAAGGAGTATGGTCAGGATGGTGAGAATTGTGTTATCCGAGCGGTAAGGTTATGAGCTCTCTAATATTTTGGGAAGAGGACTTTAAAGGAATCACATCCTGGACACACAAGCTGTTCACTTTGAAGTCCCCTCTCAAATTTGTAACTGAATAATGAAAAATTCGGGGACCCTTAAGGTTCGCTTTTAATAGTTGAACACGACAGCAAAACCTGGCACCTCGTGCACCCTTCAACCACTACGTGCATACTTCTTAATATATGTTGTTACACACACGCGCGCTTACAGTAAATCATACCAGCGCGCGTGCGCGAATGGTACGTACAGACGATGACGATAGTTATAGCGCGAGAACAAAGCGACGACACAGAGACGTCGTTTTGTTCTCACGCTATAATTATCGACATGCCATACCGACTAGCCCAAGCTGCCACACTTCTATGGAACTTACAGGTTTCAAAGACGATAGTCTTTCTTCGGGTACTTCAACGCAAACATTCTGGTCTGTCTGTCTTTCTGTCTGTACACTTGACTGTTTGTCCGCTGTCACAATACGCACCCGGCAATGCAGTTTACGATCTGATGGTAGCGCCATAACACGCAGCCTAGCGAGTAGACGCAGCGAAACTAAACTTGAACGTGCATATCATTTTCTTTTTTGTTGTTGTTGCGAGCAAGTGGGTCACGGCTGATTATGTAAGCGCCCAGGAAGCGTTCTTTGAAAATGTGCCAAAAAAGGCACTGACACTTCAGTGTGTCGCTGTGTTCAGCGAGTGTTTTACTTTGTTGGTATCCCTGGCAGCCGGTACCAACAATGCTGAGGCAGCCCAAAGATCTTCGTCGTGGCCTCTGGTCCACTAATGGGTGCCTATACCCCAAACGGCACCAAGCGATACCCGAAACGGTCAACCCTATCCGCAGCGCCTACCAGTAATGCTCAAGTTTCAGCGTTCAAACTTTCGTGGTTGTCAAATAAAAAGCAAATACTGCGCATATTTGAGACACCATAACAACATGTCAATATTTTGTATGTTTTGCAACCAGTGAGGTCACGTAAAAACACTGGTTGTTATTCAAGAAGCGTTAGCCACGACAAGCTAAAACAGGCAGAAACCCGCAAAGCACGAGCCATACACGGACGTCAACGTCTTCTTTCACGCTGGCACAGAGCTGGCACCACTATGCTCCGGTACAATTACTCCTCACGCAGAGAGGAACTAGCCTGGTGAGCTTGGGAAATGACCCGACAGGGTGTCATAGCACGGTTTGAGGCGTGATACGTGTACTGTTTCACGCCCATGGCAGCGTTGGTCCGAAGGTGTATCAATGGGCTCAAGTTCATAGTTGACAGAAGATGTTTGTTGCACCACACGGTAGGGGTCATGGTATTTCGACGAAAGCTTCGGGGAAAGGCCGGGAGGGGTAGACAGGACCCAGAGCCAAACCAACAATCCTGGGTTATAGTGGACACTAGACGCAGAGGCATCGTGGTCAATTTTCTGGCGCCATTGGTCTTGCGCGGTAAATGAGCCAGCGAGTTGACGACACTCTTCGGCATAAGCAGCTGCTTTGGAAACAGGCGTCGCTTCGGAAACATCAGGCCTGTAAGGGAGAATGATGTCCATGGAGCATGATGGCTCACGTCCGTACAAGAGAAAGAAAGGAGAAAAGCCAGTGCTTGTTTGTGGCGCAGAGTTGTACGCGTACGTGACAAAAGGGAGCACTCGGTCCCAATTAGTGTGGTCGTCAGAGGCGTACATGGCAAGCATATCTCCAAGGGTACGATTAAAACATTCTGTCATGCTATTGGTTGGAGGATGGTATGCCGAGGTTTTCCGATGGACAGTGCGACAGTCGTTGAGCAGCTCGTCGACGGCGTTCGAGAGAAACACGCGTCCATGGTCACTCGATGATTCACGAGGTGCACCGTGTCGCAAAATCAGATGGTGAAGAAGAAAAGACGCAACGCCTTTCGCAGTGGTAGCAGTCAGCGCAGATGTTTCAGCCTAGCGTGTCAAATGGTCGACGGCGGCGATAACCCACCGGATGCCTCGAAGAGTGTTGGGTAGAGGACCATAAATGTCAATTGCGACGCAATCGAATGGTCTCGCTAGGCAGGTTAAGGGTTGCATAGGGCCAGCAGTGCTGTGAGAAGGCGTCTTGCGGCGTTGACACGTGGTGCATGACCGAACGTACTGGCGAACGTGCCGATACATGCCGCGCCAGTAGTATCTTTGACGAAGGCGAGAGTAAGTCTTGAATACTCCAGCGCGGCCACACTGAGGTTCATCGTGAAAGGCAGCGCAGATGTCTGAGCGCGAACGACCGGAAATGACAAGGAGCCACCTACGGCCATTTGTCACGTAATTGAGGCGATACAACAAGCCTTCACGGACAGCAAAGTGTCTTGCTTGACGAGAGAGGGAGCGTGGAGTCAATTCTGACGAACTGTGAAAGAGGACGTCGAGCAAAAAATTTTCGTCCAGGGATCCTTGCGCTGCTAGAATGGCATGTCGGTAATGCTCAACGAAGATGAATCGCAGATGGCACTTGGTAAGCAGGGAAGGTCAGGAGGCAGCGGAGAACGGAAGAGGCCATCCGCGTATGAATGTCTGCGTCCGAGCGATAAATAACACGGATGTCACATTCCTGAAGGCGTAAAGCCTAACGAGCGAGGCCGCCAGTAGAGTCTTTCATGGACGCTAGCCAGCATAAGGCATGGTGATTTGTGACATCAAACTGGTGTCCGTAAAGTTAAGTGCGAAATTTTTCTATAGCCCAAATGATAGCCAAGCACTTCTTTTCCGTGACGGAATTGTTGGACTCTGCCTTCGTTAGGGTACGGCTGGCATAGGTGACAACGTACTCGTCGCAGCCATCCTTGCGTTGAGCGAGAATTGCACCGAAACCGACACCACTAGCACCCGTATGCATTTCAGTAGGTGCATTGGGATTGAAGTGGCGGAGAACTGGCGGAGAAGTGAGTAGCCGGCGCAGCGCCATGAATGCGTCATCGCAGTGGGAATTCCAGCCAAAGAGGCCCGCGCTACTAGAAAGAAGCTAAGTCAGGGGGGCAATTATAGAGGCGAAATTGCGAATAAAACGCCGAAAATACGAACACAAGCCTACGAAACTACGAAGCTCCTTTAGGGTAGTAGGCTTAGGGCACTCGGCAACGGCACACAGTTTGGCAGGGTCTGGCGATATTGCTTTTTTTAGATGACGTGGCCGAGCGTTGCGAGTTTGCGGGTGCCAAAATGACATTTCTCGAAGTTCAGTTGAAACCCGGCTGCCGTAAGGCACTGGAGAACCGCTGCCAGACGGGAAAGATTAGCTTAGAAATTTGCAGAGAATACAACTATTTCGTCTGAATGGCAAAGACAGATGTGTCATTTAAGTCCCCTGAGGACACTGTTCATCAGCCTTTCAAAAGTCGCAAGTGCATCGCAAAACCGAAAGGCATTACATTAGATTATTATAAGCCGTCAAGGGTCACAAACGCCGTTTTTGGATGGTCTGGTTCGGCCATTGAAACTTGCCAATATCCAGAGCACAGATCCAGTGAAGAGAAAAACTCTGCACCTTGAAGGCAATCCAAGGCGTCATCAATGTGTGGCAGGGGATAAACATCCTTGCGTGTGATCTTTTTTAGTCGACAATAATCCATGCAAAGCCTGATAGAGCCAACCCTTTTTCGCACGAGGACCACTGGCGAAGCCCAAGCCCTTTGTGAGTGTTGAATAACACCACGTTGCAGCATCTCGTCAACGTGTTGAGTGATGACATCACGCTCAGCCTGCGAGACGCGGTAGAGGCGCTGACGAAGCAGATTATGATGATCGGTGTCGATATGGTGAGCAACAACTGACGTGCGTCCCAAAGCAGGTTGTCCGTGGTAGAAGGAGGCGCGGAAACGGTCAAGTAGTTGAACGAGCTGATTGCGTTGGTCTTGCGTAAGCCCGGTGTTGACGCTGCGCAACAGAATGTCTTCGTCAGGTAGTGAGGGCGCGGTGGCAGCTGTGACAGCATCCATGGACATCGGCGTCGTGTCAGAAGAGGCATCGAAAGGAAACATGTCATCATAAGTGTCAGACTCCCAATACATTCGCCATGCAATAAAGTAGCGAGACAAGGGAACGGATTGCACACGTACACAGCACTAGAGCCAACGGCAAGTGTTATGACGGCAAACGGGACGACAAGGTTCCGGCGACGAGCACATTCTTGTAACGGCATAAAGAGGGCAGTTGAATCGGGGACGGAGTTGCACAAAAGAGAGACCACGATGACCTAAAAAGCAGAGATGACGACGTCAGCGGCGACGAGCACCTTTTTGGATGAGCAAGAAGGATCTATGAATGTCGTGCTGAATCGAAACAAAACGATTTGAGCATGAGCGCAGTCGACAACCGCATGATTAGCGGAAATAAAGTTCCATCGCAGAATAATTTCATGAGAAGCATGCGGAAGCACGACAAATTCAACGATGTAAAACACTTCTTGAATCACAACACGAGCAGTGCATGTGGCAGAAGGTTGGACGTGCTGGAAACTCGCTGTGCGTAAAGAAATGTCAACCAGTAGAGTCGTCACTTTGTTACGTTTGCGGCATAACACTTCACTGATTACACAAACAGCGGCACCTGTGTCGACAAGAGCAGTTGTGGCGAAACCGTCCACACACGCGGCAATCTCGTTAGGGGGCGACAGATGAGGCCTTGGAAATTTCGTCGGTGGCGCAGGTCTTTCCTCAGGAACTGCGACTGTTAGTTTTCCTATTGAGCGTGGTTGGAACAGCGAAGCATGGCGGAAGGAGACCGAAGACGGGGTGAAGGAGATCGACGTGGGCTGAAGTCTGGTCGACGTGAGCCGGGTCAGTTGCATCAGGTGTCACAAGCGATTCTGACTGCCGAGGATTGTTGCCGGAATGCGGAGCATCATTAAAATAAAATCCATGGCGACGACAGTAGCGCGCGACATGTCCTCGAACACCGCAACCGTAGCACACGGTCCGGTTATCCGAAGTACGCCAAGAGTTTACAGGTGCTCGAGGTGGCGGGAAGGGTCGATTTACGGGATAAACCGGAACTGGTGACCTGTAGTAGTTGGTGGCAGGACTGTATGAAGGAAGCGGTGGTTGGACAGGAGGTCGGCGGATGGCTTCTGCATAAGTCAGTGGTGCAGCAACTGATATTGAGGACGCGGGCGAAGGGAGAGCGTCGGTAACTTGCGTCTGAATAGCACGGCGAAGTGAGTGGTCCAGTGCTGTGGGAGTCTCGTTGATGGTGGTCACAAGAGAGAACTGTCAAGCAACTTCCTCCCGGATATGCTGTGGAATTTGAGGCATCAACATGCTGTAGTCGGTGCCACTGCTTTTGCACTCCAAAGTCGAAATATCCGCTGTTTGCGTATTAATGCGACGTGTAGAAATTCGCTGCTTGCGCAGCTCATCAAACCTTTGACATAGCTGAATCACGGCCATGATGGTCCGTGGGTCTTTGGCCGCAAGCATATGAAAAGCGTCGTCATCAATGCATTTCAGTACATGCTTTATTCTGTCAGCTTCCATCATCCTCGCATCAACTGGCCTGCAAAGGCTGATCACATCCTCAATGTAGCTTGTGAAGCTCTCACCATTTCGTTCAAATCGTCCTCGCAGCCCAAGTTCAGCGCGAAGCTTGCGCATGGCTGGACGACCAAAAAACGAGGTCACGGTCTCTATAAAAACCGAGCAGGTGGTGATGTCAGCTTGGTGGTTGGTGAACCATAGGTTGGCCGAATCTGTCAGGTAGAATATTTCGTGACTCAGCTTCGCAGGGTTATCACACTTGTTAATCGCGCTGGTACGCTCGTAGTCTGCCAGCCAGTCCTCGGCATGACGATCTTCAGGGCCATTGTAGACTGGTGCGTCACGCAGACGAAGTACACCAGGGCACATGACAGGCGGAGGCGTGGAGAAGCTTGTGAGGGATCAACGCGCTCGGTCATCTCGGAATCAGATGGTAGCTTACGGCTGTGGAGCTGTAGGACGTTACCCAGCATGTTTCCACCAAATGCAACGAGTGAGGTCACGTAAAAATATTGGTTATTATTCGAGAAGTGTTAGCCGCAACACGCTGGTACAGGCAGAAACCCGGCAAGCACGAGCCACGCACGGACGTCAACGTCTTTTTTCACGCTGGCAGGAGCTGGCGCCACTATGTTCCGCTACAATTTGTTTTTATACTAGAGATTGTACACGTATATCATTCTAAGGACCATAGTGTTTATCACGCTGCGCTGACGGTCCAACGTGATGCTCAAAAATGCAAGTGTTTCCAACGCTTTGCTAAGACGACATGGTGAAGACATCTCCCGTCGCTTTGCCTTCTACTGCTTATTGCCTCCGAGACAGGCACACATCTCTGTGTGGGCGCACTCACCTTTCTTCCTTCTCGAAGATAACTGCCAGACAGGGCTCGTGTCTACTATGGCTTAATGCGCTCGTTCGCCTTCGCTGCACAGATGGAGACTCCTAGACGCAGCACTTCCAGAATACAATCCACCGATTTCCTCACACAGAACACCAAATAAAAGTTTTGTTCACTCTCTCTACACACAAGACTATTGTCTTTTGATGACGTTTGCAGTAAAACATGCAGATACGGGGTCAATTTTTTATCTAAAGCAAGAGTCTCATGGCCTCAAAGATGGCAGCATATTATCTAGCGTCTGCTGTTTGTTTGATCAATGCCTCTAGAAAGCCATGATATGTTTTCCGCTAGATATACATAGTTGTCCACTTTTACTGCTATATGAACTCTTCCACTGTGTTTATAGTGGCGACGGCTGCCCTATCACGGCCTTTTTCGACGTAGTTTGATGGCATCTTAACTGACCCTACGATTGGCCGAACGGAGTAGTTTTCATCGGGACACCTGTCGAACAAAATGCGTTAAGGAGACTCTTTCTATTACATGATATTTAGGTAATGTTTTTTTTTTTCGAAGCAGCTGCAAATAACTTCGTAGCTTCGTGGTAGGACGCCTGCTTGCCACGCGAACGGCCCGGGCTTGATCCTCAAATAGAACTGAAAATTGTTTTATTTTTATGTGCTTCTTTCTCCATTTTTCGCTCACTGACGATTTTTCACTCACAACCAATGGTGCCGATGCTGACGACGGCGATACGAGCTCTCAAACGCTATCGCGTTGAAAGGGTTAAGTGCAGCATGCAGGCATGCCGGCCACAGTGGAAAGAAATGTTAATATCAAGTTATGCATGAGTAAAGCTGCGCATTTGCCTGCGCCAGCTCGAAGCAACGAGAAACAGTTGAAGTGGGAACAAAACATGCGTTGCGGTTAACTTGCTCTGAGTCATCACGCTTGTTTTTTAGTTATAAAACCGTTATCGTCCAAATAAAGCTGTGGCATTCGAAATTGCCGTATAATAAATGCAATTTGCTTGCTGATTGTTGTAAAGCCAATCGGTCACTTCGTTTTTACGATAGCAATGAACGCTTTAAAAAGATTGCTATTTTACAGTATATTTCTATAAAAAAAGCACGCCAAACTGCTTTGACAGTCAATGTCTGCATGCGATGCTTGATTTATTGCCGTAAAAGCCACATGCAGATCACCAAATAGTATGATATGTTTTCCACAATTTATTGCCAATCTCCTTTTTGAAGTACGGTGTAAGAAATGAAAAACAAATACAATATACTGTGCGTTCTAGGGTGTGCTTTGTAAATGAGGTAGCTAATGTATAATTCAAAACAATATATAAAAATATAGTACGCAGCCACAGTTCAAAGGGGCGAAGGTTTTAAAGCCATGGGCTTGTCCATGCATGTCTGTGACCGGTTGGTAACCACTCAGTTGTATGACTCACTCAGCATGTCGCGCTAGCGTGAGCGACAGACAGAAAGAAGGACAGACAGACAGATGCACGGAGAGACGGAAGCAAGAATGCAAGGACGGACGGAAGCATGGGCGACGTGCGCTTTGTCCATCTTATCATGAATGATGATAAGTGGAACGAAGCGTTCCTCCGTCCTTGCTATGTTGTGCTCCGTAGATATGCTGGACAGACGGAGGCATGAATCGACGCACGAATGAACGTATGGACGGATGGATGCACGCATGGACAGACGGAACTCGAACGAACGCACGAATGGACGCACAAACGGACGCACGAACGGATGCATGGACGGAAGTACGGACGGAAGTACGGACAGAAGCACGGATGCACGCTTCTCCCCACGCATAATCATCGTTCACTCCCTAACACGAGAGATTATGGAAGTCGATGAAATGCAAATGTATCAGCATCAATGTATCAGCATGCCTTCCCTTGCTCTGACTAAAAAAAAGAAATCGAGTTTCTGGCTTACACACAATAGATCGTGAATTTGTGCTGAGCTGTGGCATTGTACCCATATAATGAGATGATGATCGTCTTGCTGTTATGCAATAAGTTGCGCGATTGCGCGGTGATGTTCAGCCACGAGTATACATTTCCAGCATTTACACTAATGAAATTTCAGTTGAAAACAGCGCTCTTTCTGTCCTTGTCTTTTCTTCTGTTGTTACGCCGTAACTACTAGTAGTCTTGCGTTGTCCAAATATGTTGAGCAACTCCAGCTGCCAATGTCGCTTTAAAAAGGAAGACTAGAGATTAGAAATCTAAGACCTTTATATCCCGATGCAAAAATTTTGTATTTATTTCATGTTGTTTAAGTAACACACGTTTTGACGCAACAAACTCTGTATGCAGCCGCGCAACACTCGTTGGCTGGCCATCATGGCTATTCGCTCCGAGACCGGGCTACAGGTGGCAGCACTGTCACCACACTAGTGTGGGTGGGCGTCCGGTGGCATGCATGCAATTGTACGCACCGGTTGTTTTTTTTTTTTTTGTGAGTGGTGCGAGTTGATTGTCGGCAAATTAAATGCGTTGACCGCACTCTACTAGTGCTATGTACGTCGTCCATGGTTAAAGGAACGCACCAAGCTCGCCGAACGTTACTATTTTTTTTTTGTGAGCGAAACACAATCTGCCATTACATTCGCGATTGAAGACTGCCTTCTTCTCACTATGTCACTTTTCTTGTATTTTTATTT
Source organism: Rhipicephalus microplus (assembly GCF_043290135.1). Classification (NCBI taxonomy): domain Eukaryota; kingdom Metazoa; phylum Arthropoda; class Arachnida; order Ixodida; family Ixodidae; genus Rhipicephalus; species Rhipicephalus microplus. Next base: position 269,718,741 of record NC_134702.1, on the reverse strand, counting down.
GTATGCGTTGAGCTTCTGCTCCCACATACTACGCACGGCTCAAGTGCGCCGGAATTCATTCTTTGCTTCATGCACGCTGGTCATGGATAATAAAAAAGATAAACAAAGGACCCCATATTCTTGAACAATGAGCTAAAATTACCACGAATATGCATCCGCGTTTTTTCAGACTCAGCTCTCCATGAAATAATCATAGGGTAGCCGATGGTTTTATTCGGGAAAGCTACGTGGTTGGCAGCGCTTTAGCACCCTTGTTCTTACTCCAATAACGGTATATAAAGGTAACAGTTGAGCGTGCAGCTTTATTCGATTGATTATCGGCATAAAAGTGATGCTACAAAGGTTCACTTACTCTATGGGACAAAAGTATTCATTTCATTTTTTTAAGTGAGTAGTGTCTACTCCTTCCGTCAATTTATAACAACTCCACAGAAGCGGTCACGATAATGTAAAGAGAGACGACGTTTTGCATGAAATTATATGGCATAAGTGTGAGTCACGCTGTCTCGAATAGGTTTCACTATCTTGATTATTTAAAGCGAAGCCAAATAAATCTGTGTGTATAAATGTGTGTATAAATCTCGCCTGATTTTAAAATTTCGCGCGGGGACTCTAGTTTACTCACATTCATGTCGTTCCTATTTTTTGTTTTTTTACGGGACAATTTAAGTACCGTAGTGTTATAATTTACTGGACAGCAATATTTCGCTGTAGTGGGTTCAGAACAGTACAAAAAAATGTTAGCTCAAGCAGAGATTAAGCTGATCGTATAAGCGATAAAGAACAACGTCGCAGTCAGACATCTAACAACAACGCAAAACTTCAGTTACAACAGCCGAGTCACCGAAATGCTGCATTCACACAATATCTAACACCCCTCTTGTTTGGGACGATGCCAAGCACACTTTAAAAAGTGCTTCAGCCACAAAGCAGCACCCACGCTGCCATGATCCTGGCCAACAACGATAGACCGCAGTATACAGCGACGATAGACAGCATTCTCGGCAAGTGCACGATCTCATCTTGTTGCAATGCATTTAACAGCCGAGCAAGGCCAAATGTGTCTGTAGACCGTACTATACCAAACGTACAAGCACTTAAACTTGTGCTAACACAGTGGGACTAACCATCATTTGAGGATGAACGTGACGTAGGCGCACTGGCTAGCTTTATGTGGCTAGCAGATGACGCAGGGGGCTATCCGCACTTGGCGCGCTTCAGCCAGTGGCCACCAAACAGCAACTCCGTGTGATCTCAGGGCGAATAGGTGGCTTGCGGAGACGGCATCGTAATGGCGGACTCTGTAGTAGACGATACAGTTGTCTCCACCCTCCAAAGCGGCATGACGATAGTTTTAACGCGAGAACAAAACGACGACACAGAGACAAGGACACGAAGCGTCCTTTGTGTCGTTCTTGTCTCTGTGTCGTCGTTTTGTTTTCGCGCTATAACGATCGTCATGTCATACCAACTAGCCCAAGCTGCCACACTCCAAAGTGGCGTATAGGGACGCACGCAACGAGGAAGCCAAGGCTGGCTCAAAACCCTTATACTTCGTAAAGTAACGCCATCTGCTGTCTCCCTCGCCGCTTTCTTTCCAGCGCGTTGCTTTTTTAAACACGATAGTCTTTCTTGGAGCCTTTGACGCAAAAATTTTGGTCTGTCTGTCCATGTTTTTTGCCCCGCCGTGGTGGTCTAGTGGCTAAAGTACTGTGCTGCTGACCCGCAGGTGGCGGGAGCAAATCCCGGCTACGGCGGCTGCATTTCCGATGGAGGTGGAAATGTTGTAGGCCCATGTGCTCAGGTTTGGGCGCACGTTAAAGAACCCCAGGTGGTCGAAATTTCCGGAGCCCTCCTCTACGGCGTCTCTCATAATCATATGGTGGTTTTGGGACGTTAAACCCTATATATCAATCAATGTATGTCCATTTGTCTGTTTTTGTCCACCCTTAACGATACTGGGTACTCCAAACGGCACTAGCCGATACCCCAAACGGCCAACCCCATCCGCGGCACTCACCAATGTTGCTCAAGATTCAGCGTTCATGCTTGTGCGATTGTCAATTAAAAAACAATTCTTGCGCATATCTGAGACACCATAACAACACGTATATATCCTGTATGTCTGTCTTACTAGAAAAGGCATACATCAGTAATTCTAACCACCCTAGCGCTTTTCACGCTACGCTGACCATGAAACGCTTGCACGAAAAGGCAAGTGTTTCCAGGGTGCTTTGGATAAGACGACACGGTAGTGGCACCTACCCGTCGCTTTGCGTTCTCGCCTTATCACCTCTCAGGCGGGCGCGCACGCCCGTCTCAGAGCCGCATGCTTTTTTTTTTTCAAAGAAAACTGCCAGATGGCACTTGGGTCTAACGTGCCTCGAGGCGCTCGTTCACCTACGCTACACGCTCGAGGCACTCTAGCGCAATGCCTTCAGCCTACCATTCACCAATTTTCTTGCGCAGAACATCAAATAAACGTTTTGTTCACTCTCCCCAGACACGAGACTATCGTCTTTCAACGACATTTGCAGATTAACATGCAGATACGGGGCCAATTTTTTTTCTTTCACTTGAGACAGGGGCCCCCCTTTTTAACGCACCACGAGCTTGCAGTTTGCTTTCGAGCCGGTGGTACGCCGCCGCTGTTGCATTTGTTACAGCCTTTCCTGTACAGCCACGGCCGTGCCTCACATGCGCCTTTGTGTAATGATTCTATCGCGTCAATTTTCTCAGCAAGACTGGGTGCGCTCACCATCAATAACTATTAATGCAGAAGGGCTGCTGCAAGTCATGCACAAGTTGCAGAGAATTTCACGTCGTTTAAACTTCTTTTCGCAGCATAGTGTGTCCTTCTGTATCTGGCGCTGATATACATAAATGGTTTTATTGAGAACAGGTTAAAATAAATTAACTAAACTCGGTACGCTAATTATTGAACCAGTAAAAATATATAAATTGCAGTTGTGGTGTCTTAAGCCACGCCATTTGGGAAGGAATAGTTCCCGTGTTACAAACTATCTCAATATTTTATAACTGCAGCAATCTCAACAATGTTCATGAAAGTGCTCGCTCAGAACTTCATGAAGTTTCACATGCTACATCTCCTCTGCCTGTCTAATGTCTTGTGCATGCAGTACGCCATTCTGAGATGTTTGTTCTCTGCGGCGCCATTTGCTGTCAATGTTTTACGTGTCTTCATGGGTGTTGCAGATAATGTAGGTGATAAATTTTGTTCTTGCACTCAGAAACTATTTCAATTTCCTGGATGGCGAAGATGGTACTGTGGTGTAAACGTAAAAAAACGCAGTTGGGTCCTCTCTGTAGAAATTTCTGCTCCCCCATTTTCAGTGATGTATTATCTGGACTCAACGCCCAGCATCACCTCATAGCATTGAGAAAATTTTGCACATTGATTGATTGATTAATATGTGGGGTTTAACGTCCCAAAACCACTACATGATTATGAGAGACGCCGTAGTGGAGGGCTCCGGAAATTTAGACCACCTGGGGTTCTTTAACGTGCACCCAAATCTGAGCACATAGGCCTAGAACATTTCCGCCTTCATCGGAAATGCAGCCGCTGCAGTCGGGATTCGAACCCGCGCCCTGCGGGTCAGCAGCCGAGTACCTTAGCCACTAGACCACAGCGGCGGGGCAATATTTTTTTTGCACATTGCCATATATATTGCAATAAAGCGTTTTAAATGCGAAACATTTATCAGTGGACTTAGGCGACATTGAGCGTATCTATCTATCTATCTATCTCTCTATCTATTTATCTATCTATCTATCTATCTATCTATCTATCTATCTATCTATCTATCTATCTATCTATCTATCTATCTAGCCGCTTACGTTTGGTGCTCTCATGGTCACCCCATTTACTTTGTGTGAACCAAAATTAGCATGAGAGGTTGATATAGTTCGTCGAATACGACGCGCTTTTCAAGACGTGAATAATGTCACAGTCCCGTCGCGTACGTCGTCTAACACTTCCCGCTAGACAGTGGCACATACCCACGGTCGGGTATGTGTCCCGGGTATGCGGGTATGTGCCACAGGTGATTGCAGCTTGGAACGACGAGAACACACATTGGCATTTTCAACGTGCGAGTGTTAAGAAATACCCGACGTTGGTAGCATCAACCCAACGTGTCCCAGCTGGAATTGAACCCAAGCATTTTGGGTGCCAATGAAGCATTTCACCACTGATCTACGCCGGGCGAGCCTCGGAACTACTTTTCCAATATATGCTAATCTTCGTGAACTGTTAATAGTGGTTTCAGTGCTGCCTATCTTATAAACATTACATACGTACTATTTTGATACAGCCGTCACGTCGGGTTAAACTCAGATGTGGTTAGTTGCCATGCGCTGAAGTTGATTTATGTAGCAGTGTCCAGGGTAAGCATCTTCGCGAGCATCAGCACTTCATATCAGCTCATGGTGTAGCTAATACGCATGTTCCAGTTGGCATCGTTGCGCAAGTGCAAGCTGCTGCTTATATAAACACCTGCAACTCTTCAACGTATGTCTGTGTGTCTGGCATTCGCCCATTATATTTAGGGTCATTTGATGACTTGTCGCTCAATAAAAAAATGCAACAAGGTCACCTTTCTTCCGCATGCTTCGCATAACGTGGATTCCCAGGTACGTGGGATCTGCCGAGCTTCCTTTTTGCAAGTGCCAGTGGTAAACTTTATAAGGAGCACGTGCGCGCTGTTGCAGACACGGGCTGCACTTGAGAACAGCCGCGATAATAATGAAATTCGAAACATTAACCACATTTGAGAGAAATGCTCTCTTACGTCATTGGCGACAGTCCACCAAGTAATTCAGCTAATCGCATGAGTTACAGCAGAGCTAGAAATGAGAAAGTAGACGAGCCGATAACAAAGGAGGAGGTATTTGCGGCACCCCAGGCAGCCAAGAGGAATACAGCCCCTGGTGAAAACCAAATTACGAATGAGAAGACAAAGAACCTTAGCAACAAAGCCATCGAAGGCCTGACAGAACAATTCAATGAACACCATTTGGACAAAGGGAAGGTCCCTGCAGAATCGAAAACCGCCAAAATCATAACCATTCCGAAACACGGAAAAAGAGCCCTCCATGCAGGCTCTCAGATCTACACCACTTACGTCATGTATGGGGAAGCTTTTCGAACGGGTCGTTCACACCAGACCTCAGAATTTTATAGAGGACCGGGGCTGTTTCCGGCCGCCATACTGGGCTTCCGCAGTGGTCTGTCAACACAGGACGCTTTCTTCCTGATACAGGAAGAGGTCCTCAAAGGCGTTCCCAAAGGTGGAGACCATTTGCTGCTTGCTCTAGACTTAAAGGGAGCTTTTGACAATATCTCTCATGAAGCTACACTCTAAGGCAAAATTACCCGAAAAAGGAGTAACGGTACCAAATAGGCGCGTGCGATGAACGGATAGACCGTTGAGGAGCAACCACAGGGGGAAGCTTGCGGCGCGAAACCACTTACTCTCTAAACAGGCTCCAAATGGATGAACCGCCAGGGTAGTGCAGGTAGCGCGAAAAGCGTTGCCAAGGTGACCAGCCCTCATTCTCCTTCTCTGCTGGCTCAGTCTTTCCCCGTATTTTGCCGGCGATGGTTCGGTTGCGTCGCGCTCGGAGTGCTCGACTACGGCCGCCTGGATTCGACGATCCAAAAATACGACGTGGTACTTGTGTGCACGCTTGGATGAGCGTGGGCTGCTGCTGCATTTGCGTTTCGCTGCACCCATGAAGTCTGGAGCAAGTCTCGACACGTCACCACGCCGCGCTGTATATCTCTGGCTTTAAGATAGTCACGACCAACACAGGACCGCAGCAGTTGGGAAGGCCAATATGGCGGACGAGAAGACAACAGACCTATCGGATGTATGCTTCAGTCGGACTCAGGGCAGAAAACAGCGCTGGAGTCTAAGGCAAGTGGGTTACTATTCTCTACTCTACTTGTCGCGTGTGCGATACGGATTGCTCTTGCCGGCAACGGGCTCGGTCGTGTTGTGTATCGCACGCACGAAATGCATCGCGAAGATAAGCTTCGGTGTCTGCAGTACACCTGTGCTTTGCGACCGCCTGGAAATGGGCCGCTATTGCCGTCGGCCCCCCATACGCTCGCTCATCGAGTGCTCTCCTGTCTTCACCGCCGCGATGAGCACCGGGCTGACGATATTGGGCTGAGACCTCGTCGCTGTGTTGGGAGTCGTCGTAAACACGTTGCGGGTTCTCGTAAAGAGCTTGGTTGTAGTATGTAGCGCACTGTAAGTGCACCAGCACGGGATGGCGGAGCTTTCGCTAGCATCGGAAATTACTGAAAATTGGCCGCTATTACAGTTGGCTTTCCCGTTAGTCGGTCGAAAGCAGCTCGGCACCGTCCATTCGTCGCGGTGGTGGACACGAGTTTGCGTGCTGCACTCGGTCTAGTTTGTGGAAAAGGGCCGCATTACTGTCTATTTCTTCGTCGCTTGCTCTGAACCAGCTCGGCGCTGTTCGTGGTGGCGGCCAAACGTACGCTCGCTATCCAGTTCGAAGTTCGCTGGCGGCAGACACTCCGCGTGCCGCGCCGTGTTTCGTCTCACGTTCGCTTGCTCGAGCTGAACGACGTCGCTCGCTTAGGACTCACCGACTTGTTAGCGGTACGGTGGTTCGCGGAGTCGTGGCTGCGGCCGCCGCTCCTAAGCTGCTGCGCTACGGGGATCGAAATGAGTCCTTGACGATGTGTGACATCACAGTGAAATTATTAGCATGTCATATCTCAGTATGTTTTCATTTCATCTTACACGTATTTCTCATATGCATTTGTATTCATCCTCTGTCACGTGTGACTTACAATTTTACATACTTATTGTGCAGCTGTGGGCACACGTCATGCTGAAGACTGTGTGCGCTGGCGTCTGCGATGCCTGTCATCCATCTCTTTCGTCAGAGCAGCTTCAGAAGGACTGTGCGAGATGTGAAGGTAATATTGTTTGTGTGTCATATTTTAACGCTTGTTTTTATATTAGCGTGCACGCACTTGTCCTATGCGTGCATCTTCATCTTCTGTCACGTGTGTCTAACTATTTTTACTATATTATTGTACGTGCAGCCGTGGGAACACAACAGGTAGAAGACTGGGTGCGCTGGCGTCTGCAATGCTTGTCATCTATCGCTTCCGTCGGAGAAGTTCCACAAGGAGCGAACAAGATTCGACAACGAGACTGGACTTGTACACTTCATCATGAATTCACTTAGCAGAAGGGAGAAACTTCATGTGTATGTAGAAAAATAAAAGATTTCGATGTCTCACTTTTGTCTTTTGTTGTTGCCGTGACTGCGAATGCAGTTACACATAGGTGGCTAACTATTTTTTCGCGTCTTCTTTTCTGCACAATTTGTTGCTCACTGCACAGAAAAACAGGCGAAAAAGTATTGGGCCAAGCGGAAAATAAACAAAACAACAATGTGTGAACTGGGGACAAAAAGTTCATCTGATTGAAGTGTTTGAGTGGATCAACCGTTCGTCCGGCAAGGTGCAACTGTGAGGACAAACAGTTGTCCGGTAAGGTGAATTTGAGGGGATTAACAGTTGCTCTATAAGGTGCGATTGTGAAGACTAAATGTTAGTCATTTGAGGTGAATTGTGGGATGAACGGTTACTCACTGAGGTGTAAATGTGAGGACTAAATGTTAGTTCCTTGAGCTTGTCTGTGGGGACTAACTGTTAGACCCGGTGCCGTTAGTCCTAAAAGGGATTAATGGTTGTGGCAGTCCCATTAGTCCCCAAAAGGACGAACCACGCACTCTTTTAACACTCGTTTGCTTAGAGTGTATACTCTCACAGCTAAATATAGTTGGTTGCGGGGAAAAGATATATAACTATATAAAGGATTTTCTCACCGATCGGAAGGCGACAATTCGTATCTCAAGCGTAAGGTCTGAGCCATTCCGAATGCCAAACAAGGGAGTACCTCAAGGAGCCATAATATATCCTCTGTTGTTTAATATCGCTATGCGTCGATTCGCTCGGGCCTTTAACTGCGTACCTCAACTAGGTTATACCACAGAACATCTAGCAGTTTAGAGAACGGAAAGTGTACCTTTGGGCCGTTGTATCAAAATAACCTGCAAATACGCAGCGGCAGCGTACTGAACTGCAATACCACGAGGCGAGATGGCGCTGGTAGTACTATCATCATCAATAAACAGACACATTTTTCTGCTGCAGTTGGGGGGGGGGGGGGGGGCACGGCTGGTTCGCACTGCTCGCTTCCTCTGGGTTTTTTTTTTTTCGTTGCTAAATCGCGCTTCGCGTCTGTAATTATCGCCAGCTGACCTAGGTGGCCTCGACTGGTAAAAACAACGTCAATCAAGTAAGGTTTGCATCGTTTATTTTGAGTGTCCAAGCCGGTACAATCAATGTATACGGTCGGGCACGAACAAAACAAGTCACTCATACATATCGAAAGCTTTTAAGCCATGTGTAAAGCCACTTGAAAGCTAACAAGCATATGCATATAACTGAACATCGAGATCGCTGAATGAACGTCACTTTCGTTGTGTTGCGGCGCTCAAGTTTATTAGCGTGGCTTCAGGACAAGGGCCCAATTCTGCCGTCAGATGTGGCGCTTGTCCTGTAGTGTTGATCTTGAAGTGAAGTGAATGCATGATGTGGAATCGGGAAGGAAACTTGCACATTGCCGATAGATAGCTCACACAGTGAGAGCAATGTAGTTTTGCTAAATCTGTTAAATAATCAATTGCGAATGCTTCCAGTTCTAAATTTTTTTCGCTCTGCAATGCTACAGTGAGTACTTCACAATTGTGCAATGTCGTGTCGACAGGGTAGGCACTAGTTTTAATTCTCAGCCGTGAGCACATATCATAGGTAATATGTATTTAGGTAATGGGCCTAAACAATATTTCAGGCTTACAACATTTATTGTTAGAGTTAAGTTACACACTTACTACTGCTAGAATTTCTCGTCGCAGGTAATGACCAGTCTGCTGAGTATGCAGCGAACATGTATGCTAAAGGCACACTTACGAGATATGTGCTTACAGATCGAAAAGGCCCAATTCTAAGAATATAAGCTTTAGGCTTGCATTGTACAATTTTGATGTTTGTAAATCTTTATTGGTGCTCTTACAGTACACTATCTGCTCAGCTCTGAGCACAATCGCTTTTTTGCATAGACATATTGATAGAACTTGAGCACTGTCTTGCAAGCAAGCACTCCTGAAATCAATGGGTGGTACATGATGTGAATCTGTCCAAATCATCCAGTGACTGGATCAATAAAGGTCACATTTATTTCACACTTGGTATTGTGTTTACTTTTTCTGTATACTTGTGCTTGAAAGTTGAAGTTGTTTTCTCCCTGCTACTTTTAGATGTTAGGACTCTAAATACGTACTACCTTGCAGTGTGGCTGTGCATAAGTCAAGATCATGTATGTTTCAACTAGCAGTGCGATTTTCTAGACTCTTCTCATGACGGTAGTGCACCGAATTTCGCTTCGTAGTGGTGGACACTATAGTTATGATAACTTAATTGAAACAGAAGCAGATGTGTTCAAAGAAATTTTGGACCTTTCTCTGCTATATGAAAAACATCAATACCACATCCAATCAACACAAACTTGCTCATCACGCCAGCATTTACGTGCTTGATGAAGTTCTGCTGCAAGTGCTCATTGCCTTTATGATTTATTATTTTAGGAGCCAACCGAACATATGTGCAAAGCTAAAGAAATTAAGTGCAGCCTTATGAGCTTTGGCGCATCTTTTGTAAACTTGTATGAGGTAAACAAAGTTAAACAAACTGCCACAAAGCACAACTAAATGTCGGAAGGCCTGTTAATGCCCCTCACTGCGGGGGTCTTCATTTCGCAATCAATAATTTCTGACAATTCACATGCCAACTATAAAGTGACCGTGAGACGTACAGTAGTGGGCAAATTTAAATTGATTCTAGCTTCCAGAGGTTCAAACAAATGACATTGTAGCCTCACAGGAGACAGGACTGCTTGTCGAAACATTTGCTCTGACACCCTATGTTAAGAGATTTTTTTATATTATCAAGCTTTCATATTTTAAGGGTCAGTTTAGTTCACCTGCACCAATCGGAACTGGTTCACAGGCTGTGCACGAGAAGTTCAGAACTTGTGCAGCACGAATTCGGCAGTGCAGCATCACAAGTGAACGACAAGGTGCCAACAAAGTCAAATCCTTATTTTTGTTCACTTAATTTATTGAGGTGCAAACATCTTGGCAAAACACGCCGCATTTATAGAGGTGGGCACAGTATCTACGTTTAATGCTATGTTGTTTGTTAATCTGTGCGTGCGGCTGCACCAAACCAGCGCCGTCAGAGCAGAAGGTACAGGAAAGTCATGAACTAGATTTCGTGCTGTACCTCTCCTGCGTTTTTCGAAATGAATGACACGATTTAGACATTGTCATTGCTGCACCACTGAAGCGAATGGCGAGGTGCAGCACTTTGTAAAATAGATCATGTGGTGCAGGCGAATCAAACAAAGCCTTAAGCACACAAGCGTCTTAGCGTTTTACCCCCATTGAAATATGAACACTGTGGCTGGGATCAAACAGTGTGTTGTTGATCTCAGCTGTGCCACACAATCTTAATAATAGTGTTACAGTTTAAACATTATTGAAGCGTAGATTCCATGCCACAGTTGACAGCCAATGATTGTGGCCAATCTGCAGCACGCCTTCACGATATGCGTGGTAAAGCATTCACAAATACAGCATTACATGTGAGAGGTTCGAGATGACCTGTTGTAGTGGACATTCAGATGTTTCAACGGGCTTGCAGAGTGGAGATACGGGGGTAGTCATCCTGTCGCTGCATGGCAGTCTGGAAAAACAAGTAACATCACCAGATATCAATGCATGAAATCGATGCATAATCAATGCATAAAATTTTCCGAAGTAAACCAATCAATTCAGTTAACTAGTAACCAGCAGTATATATGTAATGATAACTCATAACACGTGTATCACTTGGGCTGCTTCTTCACAAGGCAGGTCATGTAGCAAGTTTCTTGCCCATTGTACCCAGCTGCTTCCATGTCCGGTGGGCCAGGAGGCTGTGGCAGAAAAAGAACTAGTTCTCATTTATGTGATGCTTTCTTTGTCACGCTATAGCAAAACCAGACCCATAATTGTGTGATGTTTCTCAAACGCGACTGCGGTAAACTATTAACCAGTAGGTTTTTGCACTAATATATGGGCTAGCTACGAAGACACAAGTGAGGCAACAATGATTTATTTGCCTTCTTTGATTGAAATGCCCTGGTTGGTGTTACCTGGTGATAGAATTTATGAAATAACTATTGAGTAAGCGACTCGTTCCCACGCAAAGCCACGCCGCAGGTAACATACGTTTTTCCGGCTACAGATTGAGACGTTAAACAATTTTAAAATTCAATATTGCAATGCGCTGCCACCGTGTGACGCCTACGCAGGCATTGGCAAAAAAACTACTTATGTTGACATGTACCAACTAGCCCCACAAGCAACCGTCCTTTAAAAACTGAAGTGGTTTCTACTCACCGGCCCGGGCTTGCAACGGGTGTTCATACGATGAAAGCTTCAACGGTCCCATCGTTCCCCGAAAGTCACGTGAATTCCCTTCGCGAAAGCATTTGGACGAGTCAAAATAAACAGAACCAGAAAGAGTATGTCGGTCGGCAGAGGCTCGAAAAATTGACAGCAAAACGAAACAGTCAGAGACACATCCGAACGTACCGCAGGCCGTTACCTGCCGTCACAACCGTTGGCCGCCGTTCACTTTGAAATGAGGATAATGATGTCATTAGGCTGCTGCTGACCTCGAGTCAATTGGAGCGAACACAATTACAAAAAATTGATGACGCAGCACGTGTTCAAAAAAACTACTTGCTAAAAGAGCAAGTTGTTTTTATCTGTAGCCGTACGCATAGATGTAGTATTTGATCATTTTAATATTAAAACTTGGCCACAACGAGGGCGCCCCTACAAGAAAGTGCTATAGCGCGAGTGCCGAGAAAGGTTAGTAGATCCATTCTGGGTGTTTGAAGCAGAAGCGCGCCGTGGTTGATTTTTCGCCCCCTACAGGTGATCACTTGAACTTGAGAGTTCCCGGGCCTTGTTATACCCTCTACGCGGACGACATTATTTTGTGGGCCACATGCGGTTCCCTGGCCACCAAATAGCAGACTCTGCGAGAGGCGGCACTGGCTGTAGAAAACTTTGCCAGAACCAGTGGTATCGGCGGCGCACCTGAAAAATTGGAGGTGATCAGAATACACAGCAAACGCTACAAAAGTAATGGAAGAATATAAATCGAAATCGAAAAACAGAAAGTTAAAGAAGTCACCGTCGCCCAGATTCTGAGTTCCTGGGTTCAAAGCAATGATAGGGCAAATCACACTATCGGTCTTTTTAAATCGGCAAATAAACAAGTGGCTAGGATGATTCAGAGGATCACCTTCCAGAAAAAAGGGCATGAAGGAAAGTGATACTGTCCGTTTAGTGCAGGCGCTCGTAATGAGCAAATTGACATACAGCCTCTCTTTCCACACGCTGAACAAGACCGAGGAAGAGCAAGTAGATTTTATCATCAAAGGGCTTGCAAGGCAGCATTAGGCTTACCGATAAGCACTTTGACACACAGGCTTCTCGAGATCGGCCTGCATAACACGTACGCTGAACTGAAAGCAGCAACATTGATCTCTCAGCGCAACCGCCTCAGCCAGACGAAGTCGGGAAGAGAGATACTGATGAGGGTGGGTATACCACCGCAACCTCAAACCTTGGACGAGGAGCTGGTAGACGTACCAAACCCAGTCCGACAGCATATTTCTATCTCCCCTATCTTCAGGAACATGACCAAGGAGCGGCATCACGAAAGGCGAGAGGAGCGTGTAAAATGGATCAGAAAATTAGTCAGAGAAAATGAGAACGTGCCATACACTAATTAACGCTTCCAGGTATATCTGGAAGAGCTGCGTCGTCACAGTGGTAAGCAGCGACACGAGAGGCATGGCGTGCAGTGCATCACTCTACACTACATCGATCACCAAGGCCGAGTGTTTCGCCATCGCATTGGCGATTATAAGTCGAGAGGGCAACGACGGTCAGACGTACATCACCATACTCTCGGATTTGCAAGAGACGTGCCGGCTATTCACGAAAGGCCGCCAGCCATTAAACATTTGCAAATTTTTAGGCGGCGAATTGAGCAACGCTTATAGGTTGGTCTGGTGCCCAGGACATGCAGGCCTAGAGGGTAACGAGAGGGCGGACGCTCTAGCTCGAGCATTCACGAACCGAGTGGAGCAGCAGCCTTTCTTGCTGTTACCGCTACCCAGCACTACCCACGACGGCTTTCGCGAGGAGGAGGAAAACGACACGGCTAGGATGGCTCCACGAGAGCTTCTTTCTCATCAGCGATGCACGTGGCGGTACAAATATGGCTCTCCCCACAAATCGCTCAAAGGAGAAAACGCAATGGACCTCCGTAAAATTCAAACTGGAGTTTATTCAAATTTATTATGAACGCACGAAATTCATCCAACTTTGTATGGGCGCGATTGTCCTTGGTGTCACGACTCGCCACCTACCCTTCATCATTGATTGATTGATTTGTGGGGTTTAACGTCCCAAAACCACTATTTGATTATCAGAGACGCCGTAGTGAGGGGCTCCGGAAATTTTGACTACCTGGGGTTCTTTAACGTGCACCCAAATCTGTGTACACGGGCCTACAACATTTCCGCCTCCATCGGAAATGCAGCCGCCACAGCCGGGATTTGATCCCGCGACCGGCGGGTCAGCAGCCGAGTACCTTAGCCACTAGACCACCGTGGCGGGGCGACCCATTATCATATCTCGTAAAGTTTTGCTAAACGGCCAAATGAACTGGATCGCTCACAGCGTATGTATAGAGTAGAAAATTCTTTGGAGCAGTGGGAGGCACTCCTCGCTAGCTCGGACCCGGAGGTGCAATTAGCACTCCTGGACCACGTCTGGCAGGCGCCGCAAGCCAGTGGAGCCTTGGACATGGGGCCCCACTCATCTAGCTCCTAAACCACTTCTTTTTTTTTTCAACCCAATAAAGTTATTTCTCTCGCTCTCTCGCTCTTTCTCTCACACGTCCTGCACTTTGCATGCGGCGAACAAGCCACACAGTAACGCTTTGGTAAGGTCCCTAGCTTTGGTGCATCCAACATGGCACCGAGCGGCGAAATTCGGTTCTTCGGCGCATCTACGCAAAAAAGACAAGAAGCTCCGGCGGGGAAAGGAAGAAGCGGCGTAGATCAAAAGAAAGCAACGCGTGGTGGCACTGTGGATGGATGGATGGATGGATGGATGGATGGATGGATGGATGGATGGATGGATGGATGGATGGATGGATATGGCTGTACCCTTTAGATCGGGCGGTGGCTAGCGCCACCAAGCCGTAACACCTAATGAACCAAAAACTATATTTATTTTTTTTTCCTTAAAAAGTCAGTTTGAGGATTCGTACTTTGCAGTGAAGAGTTTAATTTTCACTCGTGTCTTGACTTTGGCCACCAATCAGATAACCTCCTTCTGGTTAAGTCTACCCGCTTAAAGTTTATTTTGCCCTCCCGGTCCCTAAACCCCAGTGCTTTGAAAAACTCTGCGCCATCATCCTGAACTATAGGGTGAAGCCCTTTACAGAACATTATCAAGTGTTCGGCAGTTTCTTCTTCCTCTCCACACGCACTGCATACTGTGTCTACCCCTTCGTATTTGGCCCGATATGTCTTGGTTTGCAGTACTCCCGTCCTGGCCTCAAACAGTAGAGAACTACCCCGTTTATTGTCATAGATCCTTTCCTTGGCAATTTCCTGCTTAAAAGTTCAATAGATCTCTAGTGCGGACTTCTTAATCATGCCCATTCTCCACATGTCAGTCTCCGTGTCAGTGACTCTGAAAAGGCAGCGCCATCTTTGGTAGAAAAGTAGAAATCCGGGATGCATGTTGCGTGCATTCCCTTCCCTCCATTGCGCTGTCACTCGCTTACGTGCTCGTGCAGAGAGCATGCGCTGCGTTTGAATCACCCCACAATGCACCACCTGCACTGCGGTTTCATAAATATCTTTGACCTGGACAAGCATCTCCGAGAAGCTAATCTAACAACAGTAGTAAAGCTCGTTAGTCAAGCATATGCTGTTTTGGGAACACGCCCAAAAATTAACGAAAAGAGATGACAAGTATGCACACCTGGTTGCGCTTGTCATCTCGTGTCGTTGTGACGCACAATTTTCTGAGACGAAGATTCTGAGCAGAAGCGCAAGTAAAACTGCACGTGAAGTGTTAGAGGCTTTTTTCATTGAAACAAATAAAGATCACTGTGTAGGCGCCCCTTCAATTTCGTTGTTACCAAGCTAACTTCAGTTTTTCGCTCTAAGGCTCTGACTTTGATTAACTGTACGTTTTGATAATGTATGCTGTTGGCCTTCTTTGGTGTGTGTGCGCACAATGTGTCCTATATATATTCAAGCCTTCAAGCTATGAATAAATCAGTTGGAAGTGAGCACTGTGTGTTTGATGCATGGGTGTGTGCATGTGTGAGTGATCTTGTCAAGTTTTCGCGCTCAAATTAACTTTTCGAAATGCTCTACCAACTAGCCCAACAACAGGCTCTCTTAGAATACATTTCTCGTACAGTGGGAGTTAGGTTTTCCTTCTCGTTCGTTGATCTCCTTGATGTGGATTGAAGTCCCGTCAAGGAGATGATCGGCGTCGATGAAGCAGGAGGCAGGTTGGAGGTAATGAAAACTTGAAGGTATATTACAGCGAAATATTTACAGTCATATGTACATCTTGCCGAAGCACACTCATGATAACACAGACATCAACAGTATCTTACTCTTCTACTTAACTTTTCTTAAGTTAGAGTCTAGAACACTGTTACTACATACAACGTACTTAGTCTCACTGTTCGACCACCAAGTGGTTACGGCCCAGACAAAAGTTGCATCGTACAGAGTCGTACTGATATATCAGTTAAGTGATTGCAGCCTCGACTGAAGAAAAACGGATTCCCTCCAGTCTTAAGCATCTTGCGGTAACAAAGAAAAAGGGGAGGGGGCCACTGCTGGTCCGCCTGAACATTCTCTCATCCAATCTGTTTCCACTCAGATTAAGTCACTCCCTACTGGGCTGACCTTACTCTCGACAGCAGCGCTTCTACAGTTTAAACAGGCGTTTTAGTACTCTTTTTCATCATGTCTCTCTCTCTCCACCTCCCACGCGCTCAGGAATTCTCTCGCTCGGGAGATATCGGCATTGTAGACCCGGTACATTCATGCCTTTTCCCACACCCAGCGAGCCGAGACGAACCTCAAAGCCGGAAGTTAAAGATCACGCTCGGAACGTTATTGCCCCCGCAGGTAGCAATCGGCCTTTGACTTTCTCAGCTTTCCTTGTGTTCGGGTCGTGCATCGCTGCGACTTTGAGCCGATCGCCAGGGCAGAGCGTGTCGCCTACTCCCACTGAGCTCGCGCCTGGCAGCGGAGGCAGGACGGGGTCGCTTAATCCCATTGTGCGTTTGCCCCCGGCAGCAGCGACTTGTCTCTAAACCACAAACATTCCAAGCCGGTTGGCAGAGCGCGTTCGTTTCACATTGTGTGTTTGTCCCCGGCAGCGGAGGAGACGGACGTAGTTTGCATTCCAGAGTATAAGTGGTGTACAGTTAGACGGGCCTACCGAGAGAGAGCCGAGAAAGAAGCTTTGTATACCGTAGCTTCCCGCGCTGTCGTCCCATGCTCAAAGGAAGCAATTTGCGACCTTGCCGAGAGAGATCCGAGAAAGAAGCTTTGAATAACGTAGCTTCTAGTGCTGTCCCATCCGCACGATCAATTTATGAGCGGCAAAACATAACACGTCCCCCCCTAAAGAGTATACTGGGCTGTCTTACGCTCAGTGATACGATAAAGCACTGCCGCGATTAAGTCACTGGATTTTCTAACCACACAACAGTTGTACACAAGCATCAAACACAATTGCAAGTCAACACTACAGGAGAATACACTAAACGAAAACAAATACATGCTAAACAATCAAGTACAGCATTGCTGCTTCAAGCAGTGAGATCACTAGTGTCTGTTTCTTGAATTGTCAATCACACAGTCCACAATATACAGCAGCATGTGGGCAGGAACCTTCCCGTCCCCCCCCCCCAGTTGGCATGGCACTGTTATTCTGATGGCTTCCATGAACTATCCTGAAGCCTAGACAACGCATCCGCATTACCGTTACATACTCCCATCCGATGTTGTACCGACACATGATATCGCTGTAAAGCCAGCGCCCATCTTGTTAATTTCGCCCCGTGCGGAGTCGAAGTTGTAAGGTACGACAGCGGATTGTGGTCGGAAACGACGTTTACTATGGCACCGAAAAGCCAGTAGTCAAACTTATTTAAGGCCCATATTATTGCGAACGCTTCCCTCTCAATTGTCGACCAACGCATCTGGGTCGGTGAGAAGCGGTGGCTTGCAAAGACAATAGGCTTCTCTTCTCCCTCGGCTGACATTTGTGCCAAACATGCTCCCGCCGCCGTAGCTGATGCGTCTGTGAAAAGCCAGTAGGGCTGAGATGGCTCAGGGGTGTTTAGCGCCACGGCCTCGCACAAAGATCGTTTGAGAGTCTCAAATGCCGCCTGAGCTTCCTCCGGCCAGGGTATCTTATTAGGTACTGCTTTCTTTGTTAACAGCGTAAGCGGGCTCGTCACCTCTGCATATCCTCTGACGTACTCTCAATAGTAGCCGCAAAGTCCTAACAGGCTGCGTAGTTCCTTCTTGGTGCGCGGTGGTAACAAGTTCTTAACTGCTGCTATTTTTTCTGGGTCTGGTGCGTGTGTCCATGAACTGCAATATGCCCCAGGTAATGTATGTGGGATTGCGCAATCTGACACTTCTCCGGGCTGGCTTTCAGTCCCGCCTTCTCTAAGACTTAAGAATAATGTCTAGATGCCTTAAGTGCTCCTCCCAAGTGCTAGAAAAAATAGCAATGTCATCTAGGTATGCCGTGGCATACACTTGATGTTGCGACAACAGTTTGTTCACCATTCTTTGGAAGGTTGCCGCGGAATTTTTCAGCCCGAAAGGCATCCCTTTCCATGCGTACTGACCTTCATGCGTTACAAATGCGGTGAATTTCTGACCCTTTTCTTCCATCGGTACCTGCCAGTACCCGCGCCTAAGGTCCACTACCGTAATGAACTGCGCTCTGCCTACTCGGAAAATCAATTCCTGAGGATTCATCATCGGGAACGCATCCGCTTTGGGGATGGCATTTAGCGCTCTGTATTCCACACGCATGCGGATAGTCCCATCTTTTTTTCCGACGCATACCACCGGGTGTGCAAACTCACTCTCCGTGAGGTAGATCAACTTCCAAGTCAAAAGTTCGTCAACTTCCCGGCTGACTTCTTTCTTTAATAGTTCCGGCACCCGATACGGAAACGCCTTTTTTGGCTGGTGACCCGGTTCTATTTCTATCTTATGTTCATCTACCTTTGCTATACCCGGAGTACCGTCAAAGAGGGTGCAATGTCTTTGGAACACCGCCTGTATTTCCTCCTGCGCGTCAGCATCAAGGTGAGCAACCTTCTCGCTCGTTACCACTAGCTCTTCCCGCTTCGCAGTGGTTGGCTGTGGGGCATATTCCACCTCCCGAAAATCATGGTCCTCATCGAAGACGACCCCAATATGACTGACTCTTGCATAGTAAGGTCGAATGTTGTTGGCGTGGACACTTTTCACCTTTCCCTCAGATGTTTCTACGCGGTAAGAATGTTCGCGCTCACGTCCAACCACTGTGAATGGGCTTAGCCATTTAGGTGACATTTTACCACTCTGATCATTGTCGAAAACCACAACTTGGTCGCCAACGTTAAAAGCTTTGAGCCTGCTGCTGCGATTATAAGCACTGGCGTAACTCTCCTGATGAGTTGCACTAGTTAGCTCAGCTATATTAGCGGCCGTCTCGAGCTGCTCCTTAAGTTGTTGTAAATACTTAGCGGGGTTTTCTCTCAATGTTGCGGGCACCGGCATTTCTCCCGTCAAAGTCTTCTGCAGTATTAGAAGCGGTCCCGTGGGATTCCTTCCATACAATAGACGAAACGGAGCTACTCCGGTTACCTCATGGGGGACTTCCCGATAAGCCCATAAAACCATTGGGATCAATTTGTCCCAATTCTTGGAGTCTCTTTGAATGACATGATACAACATGTTTTTGAGTACTCGGTTCCACCTTTCTACAACTCCATTACTCTCTGGGTGTTCTGGGGTTGAAACTCTTGGCATGCAACCTCATTTCTCCAGCATCGTTTGCGTGAGCTGCGATTTGAAATTAGTGCCCTGATCGGAGCAGATCATCTCCGGAATGCCTGTGCGACTGAATATCTCAATCAGTGCATCACAAGTCGCCTTAGCTGTCAAAGAGCGCAATAGGATCACCTCTGGCCACCTCGTGCAAAGATCCACTAAGCACAGCGCGTACATATGCCCTCTCGCTGACGGTGTGTCTAGGGGTCCGATCACATCTACATTGACAACTTGGAAAGGGTGCTCGGGTCTAGTGAGCGGAGTTATAGGCACTTTATCCGTGCGACGCTTGTCTGAACGAATTTGACATTCATGGCACGAACGACAGTGCCCTAATATCTCCTTCGCCATACCCGGCCAAAAAAAATTATACCTAATGCGAGCTCTTGTTTTCTTTGACCCTAGGTGCCCCCCGCATAGTGACTCGTGTGCTAAGTGCATCACCTCAGTGCGCTTATCTTTGGGGACAACTAGCTGGCTCACTCGAGTGCCTGCTATTGAGACGCAGTGGTATAATAGTCCGTCTGAAATGAACATGCCGGATTTCCCACTACGCGCATCTTCCCAACATTTCTTTAGCGTAGTGTCGCCCAACTGCACATTGCGGAATTCTACTCTTTGGCCTAATGACGCCTCCCTTTCTTCATCAGTTTGCGCCTCTTCCCCGGAATCATCTTTCTCCTCCAAGGTAAGATTGCAGGCAACTACCTTTTGTTTCTCTACTGCTTGTTCCGCCTCGTGAGCAGGCTCAGCCGGCGCTCGACAGGATGCCAGAGGGCTGCTGGCCTTCAACAAAAGTTTCCAATCGTCCTTGGTCAACAAACAATCTGTGCCCTCGACGAGCTCATCAGTTAACGCGCAGAGTAGGTCGACGTTCTGAGGCTCCGTAACCTCTCGCGAGCTATTTAATTTGACCGGTAGCGTAGCTAGCCTTGCCTCGATAGTTTTACCGAAAGCGGACACCAATCTTACCGTGCCAGACGGTTCTACAACACTTCACGGAAGCAGACTCTCCCGGATGACGGTTATCTCACTCCCCGTATCCAAAATCGCATCTGTGGATATGCCTGCACATGATACAGGAATTAACTGCAGTTTATCTGTGCCTTCACCCTCGTGTTCCAGAGACTTCACCTTTGCGCTAAGTACTCCAGTAGGTATTTCAGTATCCGTCTCGTGGGATAACGTTACCTTTTGAACCTTCCGCTTTGGCTCGGTAGCCTTCTTGGGGTTGTTCTCCTTATCACTAGCCTTCGGGCACTCTTTAGCGAAATAGCCTGAGCCGTGACATAAGTGGCATTTCAGAGCCCCTTTCTCAACTCGTGTCGCCGGCTTCTGCCCCGTTTCTACAGTTGGTTGCTTTGAAGCACGCCCTTTCCCTTTCGCTTGTTCGAAAGTTTGGAGCACTTTCGCGATCTCAGTTGGCCTAAGCCATCCCTCGCCTTCCCTTAATCTCACATACTCAAGACCCTCCGTACTAAGGCCCAATTTTATGCGGTCAGCAATCATGAGTTCTGCCATCACTTCTACCGTGTCGGCTTCTCTCACTTGGAGGTAGTATGAGAAATAAGTTTTCACGCGGGACGCGAACTGCGCCCACGTCTCTTCCTTACGCTTTACTGCTCTTTCGAACCTCTGCAGGTACTCTGCAGGAGGAAGCTTCAGTTCCGTCAGCACTGCTGCTTTAACTGACTCATAATCTGCATTCTCTTCAGGGTTGAGGTTACGCAGTAGGTAACGGACTCGCTCAGTTAGCGCTGGCATAACCAAATGCACGCGGCTCTCGTGCGGTACCTGGTAAGTAGCAAAAAGTTTTTCTACTTCCTCAAACCATAATGGGACATCCTCGTCACTCGGCAGGCAGAACCTTTTTAGCACTTTTGCACATTGCTGAACAGAATCGAAACCCCGGCGCCTCTGATCACCCGTCTCCGACCCAGAGTTGGACAACGTGCCATTGAGACGTTCCGCGTTCATTCTAGCCTGCAATAGCTTTTCGTACTGAATCTGAAGATTGAGCTTTTGAATTTCAAGCTCGAGCGTTCTCGTTTCGCTTGATTTCGGCAAAACCTGAGATGCCTGCTGCATCGATTCTTGCCTCTGAGTAGGCACTGTCGCCTCATTTGACTGATCAGAATTTTGAATACCATCATTGGATGGTTCTCGACTCCGATTCACATCTGCCGCACTCGTACCCTCATCTTCATTAGACTCCATTGTTTTAGCACCCCCGCGTGTTCTCACCATGTGCTCTACACATAAACTGCCATGCCAACTAGAGAAGCATGCAAGAAATCCTGCTCACCCTTTGCTGTATGCACTGTCGTTCACGGATCTCCTCCACGGTGCCGGAGTTGGCTGCTGTGGGAGCGTCTCGACTTTGCCGCTGGTGGCTGTTGGATGCCTTGCCCCTCGGTCCTCTCAGCGCTGGTCTAGTGTATGGTGCTGCAGAGCTCGCCGAATCCTGTCGGCTGCGCCAGTTAAGTTTTCCTTCTCGTTCGTTGATCTCCTTGATGTGGATTGAAGTCCCGTCAGTCCCGTCAAGGAGATGATCGGCGTCGATGAAGCAGGAGGCAGGTTGGAGGTAATGAAAACTTGAAGGTATATTACAGCGAAATATTTACAGTCATATGTACATCTTGCCGAAGCACACTCATGATAACACAGACATCAACAGCGTCTTACTCTTCTACTTGACTTTTCTTAAGTTAGAGCCTAGAACACTGTTATTACATACAACGTACTTAGTCTCACTGTTCGACCACCAAGTGGTTACGGCCCAGACAAAAGTTGCATCGTATGGAGTCGTACTGATCTATCAGTTAAGTGATTGCAGCCTCGACTGAAGAGAAACGGATTCCCTTCAGTCTTAAGCATCTTGCGGTAACAAAGAAAAAGGGGAGGGGGCCACTGCTGGTCCGCCTCAACATTCTCTCATCCAATCTGTTTCCACTCAGATTAAGTCACTCCCTACTGGGCTGACCTTACTCTCGACAGCAGCGCTTCTACAGTTTAAACAGGCGTTTGGTACTCTTTCCCATCATGTCTCTCTCTCTCTCTCCACCTCCCACGCGCTCAGGAATTCTCTCGCTCGAGAGATATCGGCATTGTAGACCCGGTACATTCATGCCTTTTCCCACACCCAGCGAGCCGAGACGAACCTCAAAGCCGGAAGCTAAATGATCGCGCGCGGAACGTTATTGCCCCCGCAGGTAGCAATCGGTCTTTGACTTTCTCCGCTTTCCTTGTGTTCGGGTCGTGCATCGCTGCGACTTTGAGCCGATCGCCAGGGCAGAGCGTGTCGCCTACTCCCACTGAGCTCGCGCCCGGCAGCGGAGGCAGGACGGGGTCGCTTAATCCCATTGTGCGTTTGCCCCCGGCAGCGGCGACTTGTCTCTAAACCACAAAAATTCCAAGCCGGTTGGCAGAGCGGGTTCATTTCACATTGTGTGTTTGTCCCCGGCAGCGGAGGAGACGGACGTAGTTTGCATTCCAGAGGATAAGCGGTGTACAGTTACACGGGCGTACCGAGAGAGAGCCGACAAAGAAGCTTTGTATAACGTAGCTTCCCGCGCTGTCATCCCATGATCAAAGGAAGCAATATGCGACCTTGCCGAGAGAGATCCGAGAAAGAAGCTTTGAATAACGTAGCTTCTGGTGCTGTCCCATCCGCACGATCAATTTATGAGCGGCAAAACATAACAGTGGGCCTGTCTTTTAACTCGTTAGACCTTGTGTCAATTATTGATGGACTTGTGCGCAACATCATCGAGGCCACATGCCGAGCTAGGAAGTGTGCCTTCTGCATACGCAAGGGTTTCCCTCCTGAGGAAGTTTGTGCCTTATTTGGAGGTGTTCAACCATCCTGGAGACATGTCAAAAGAGTCTGCAAGATTCTCAATGCGGAACTTTGGCGTCAGGTGCGTTTGTTTCATGACTGGCTCCGCGTGGTCCACTACAGTCTTCTTCCGCAATGGCAGGCTGCTCAACACCTTCGATGGCTGAGGCAGCAACTGGGCGCACTCACGGAAGTGAGGTGGAAGCAGGTCTTGAGCCCACTGCTCAAGGTGTTTGACAAGCAAAGAAGGGAAGAACAGAAGCGTTTCGTGGTGCTACAGGACGCATACGTTCCGGCAGAAATCGAGAGATGGCTTCGGAAGGGACCGAAAATTGCCGTGCCGCCTCGCATTTCTGCCCATGAACTTGTCGGAATAAACAGGGACTTGTCTGTGAAGGCCAACCAAGACCGGGACAGATGCCTACAAGATGGTATGAACTGTTTATCGAAATGTGCACCGCAGAATCAAGATAGACCTAAAGTTAAAGGCTTGAATAACATCGTGTCGTTCTTTAAAAACCACAAATTAACGTTAATGCTAGCCGACAAAGAAGGTTGCTTTGTGGTCATGCCTGAGGGAGCTTACAAAGGAAAGGCTTTAGCGGCTATCAAGAAGAACTTCCACCCAGTTAAGTTGGGAGCGACTCGCGTTAGGTCTTAGTTCACTGATTTTTTCAAGAATGCTGGGCTTACAATGTTAGCTAAGGACATAAAGAACAGCAAAGGGAGCAACCTGAACGTTATTTTCTCGGCCAAGACACACAAACCGGATGTACCTTTTTGCACTATTGTTAGTGAAGGAGGGTCTTGGCAGATTAACGTTAGCAAATTTCTTCAGAGCAAGCTAAAGAATCTCGCGGTGAAAGACCCTTTCCGTACGAAGGGCTCAAGTGATGTGTGCGACTTTTTGCGGTCTCACGTTACCACAGGCAACGCATTTTCAGAGGATGTTGTAGATCTGTATTATTTGGTGCCGCATAACAAGCTTCTAGCCTCTGTGCAATCCTGCATAGAAGAGAATGGTGACATCGATTTTATCAATGACACGGGCGTTAATGTAGACAATTTTTTATCACTTTTAGAATTTTTTCTCAATGCAACATTCATTATGTTTGACGAAAAGCCCTTTATTCAGCGGCAAGGAATCTGCATTGGTTCCTGTGTCGCACCGGTTCTTTGCAATATTTTTTTAGCGGATGTAGGTAGGGACTTGGACAATGCTTTTAAAGCGGGGGGGGGGGGGGGATCTTAAAGGTATCTAGGTACGTTGACGATATTTAATTCTTTTAGATAAACAGGGTGACCTTACATCCCTTGATTTTATTTTAAACGTTTTTACAAGACTAGAACGAGGGCTTTCCTTTACTGTTGAATTTCCTCAAGAAGCTTGTCTGCAGTTTTTAGACTTAAGCCTCACGTCGAACGATGAGCATCTTTGCTGGTCTTATCATCCTCGTATTGAGAAGCGGCTGTTGCCGTACGATTCTGCCCACTCAAAGATTGTGAAGAGGGGCGTTGCGCCTCTTTGCTTAGAATCAGCGCTAAAAAGGTCGTGCCCACAAAGGATGAAACTTAGTTTCCTTAATCAGGTGAGCCGACTACAGGCTGCTGGGTTCCCTCGATCGGTCATTACGGCCGCTGCTGAATCACTTCTGCAGAAGTTTAAACGTGGAACACGGCAAGCGATGACTGCTACCCAGCCCTTAACGATTAGGCCACAAGTTGTGCCATATATCCATAAGGTCTCGCACAACCTTAAGAAAGCTGCGCCCAGGCACGGCGTACCGATGGTGTTTTCCGCACCAGAAAAAATTGGAAGACTGTGCCAACGTGTGTGCGATAGAAAGAAGCGCGGCTGTCAGAATAAACATGAGAGGGCCTTTGTTAAGTGTTCCGTGGGGGTTGTGTACTCTATACCCTTATCCTGCGGAAAAGTGAACATTGGCCAAACCGAACGGTGTATTAATGACCGATTAAGGAAACACGCCCAAAAATTAACGAAAAGAGATGACAAGTATACGCACCTGGTTGCGCATGTCATCTCGTGTGGTTGTGACGCACGATTTTCTGAGACGAAGATTCTGGGCAGAAGCGCAAGTAAAACTGCACGTAAAGTGTTAGAGGACTTTTTCATTGAAAAAAATAAAGATCACTGTGTAAGCGCCCCTTCAATTTTGTTGTTACCAAGCGAACTTCAGTCCATCGCCCTAAGGCACTGACATTGCTTAACTGTACGTTTTGATAATGTATGCTGTTGGCCTTCTTTGGTGTGTGTGTGCACAATGTGTCCTGTATATATTCAAGCCTTCGAGCTATGAATAAATCAGTTGGAAGTGAGTGCTGTGTGTTTGATGCATGGGTGTGTGCGTGTGTGAGTGATCTTGTCAAGTTTTCGCGCTCGAATTAACTTTTCGAAATGCTCTACCAACTAGCCCAACAACAAGTTCTCTTAGAATCCATTACTTATCTATACGCCCAGATTTTTGTATTTGTCTGTTATCTCTGGCGTGACTTCCTGTATCTTAAGCTCAAAGCCTTTATTGTCATTCAAAATCATCACTGCTGATTTTTCCTTACTGAATCTGAAATCTAACCTATCTCTTTAATTACCATAGAAATCCATCACTCGCTGCTAATCTTCCTTGTTGACGGAAATTAGCACTATATCACCTGCGTACACTAATGCTGGTAGAGCCTCATCCACGAGTTTTCCTTGTTTGACGAAAGAGAGGTTGAAGCCAAGTCCACTTCCCTCTAATTTGGCCTCTAATACTTGTAGCTACGTGATGAATAACAAGGGTGACGGAGGACACCCTTGCCTAAGCCCCCGTTTCACCTCGGCGGGCTTGGATACCTGTTTATCCACTTTATAACTACCTTGTTACTTTTATAGATTTCCTTTAAAAGATTAGCGACTCCATCTTTCACACCTAGTGTATCTAGTATTCCCCACAATTCCTATTGAAACATGCTATCGTACGCTCCCTTGATATCCGAAAATCCTAGCCACAGAGGCCTGAGTTCCTTTTCTGCTATTTCGATGCACTGCGTCAGTGAGAACAGATTGTCTTCCAACGTCCTGTGTTTCCAAAAGCCATTCTGCAGTTCCCCCAGCACCCCCTCATCCTCTATCCATGCCTGCAGTGTTTCCTTTATAATCTGCAATGCCAGCCTGAAGACCACTGATGTCACTGGTACAGGACGGTAGTTGTTTATGTCAGTTTTGTCCCCCTTTCCTTCATAGATCATGCTCATCTTGCTAAGTTTCCATCCATCGGGGACTTCACCATTGATTATTGTTCTGCTCACTACCTCTCTCAAAGTCTGTTTAGACTTCGAACCCAGTGTCTCAATCATAATTGGAATGCCATCGGGGCCTGTTGATGTACTACTTGGAACCCTTTTCTCAGCATTTTACCACTCTCGTTGTGAAAACGGAGCCATTACGCCACTCGATTCATCCTTGTCTATTGTTTTGCGTAAGGCACTTCTTTGTTGAAATTTGTCTGTCGCCCTTGTTCTCATATATTCAATAGCTTTGTCCCCTTCTAGCCTAGCAC
Source organism: Rhipicephalus microplus (assembly GCF_043290135.1). Taxonomy (NCBI): domain Eukaryota; kingdom Metazoa; phylum Arthropoda; class Arachnida; order Ixodida; family Ixodidae; genus Rhipicephalus; species Rhipicephalus microplus. The sequence continues at coordinate 269,691,973 of NC_134702.1, read as the reverse complement.
CTTAAGGTGTAGGTGTAAACCTCTGCTCTAGGCTGTTTTCATTTCTTGGGGAGTTTAGATGGTTCGAAAATTTCGCAGCTGCCTTCCTGTCCTTTTTATGTACTTCTGCCAGCCACTGAGCACCCTTTCTTCTAATCTTTTTAATGATCAGGAGGGATGCTTCCCTTCTACAGCTTAGAAAGATGTCCCATTTTCTTTCAAGATGGTTTACCCGCTGCTTAGCATGTCTGTGTTCCCTAAAGGCTTCCTGACGTTTTGCTATGGCTCTCTTAACTTTCTCAATCCACCAACTCTTGGGCTTGTGTCTCCTTTTCCGGGGTGACTTGTCACGTGCCTTAGCAAGCTCTAGCCCAAACAGTCTAATTACATTTGTGTATGTCCACACTGTTTTAATATTCTCAGTGATTACTTTCTCAATTTGTTTAGTAGCAATTTGTACTTGCTTTTCTGAATGAAAATTTTCCTGTAGTTGCTCATCTTGTCTCCTTCCAACTTTCGCTGCTCTTCCAAAACTTAGCATGATACGTTTGTGATCACTACCCAGATTTCTGGAGCCACCTTCATCTATGCGCATTCCCCTGAGCTTTTCATACATCCTGTGTGACATCAGTGCGTAATCTATCGTTGACTGCAGCCTTCCTACCTCCCATGTTAGGCTGGATGAATGGATGGATGGATAGATGGATATGGCTGTACCCTTTAGATCGGGCGGTGGCTAGCGCCACCAAGCCGTAATACTTAATGAACCCAAAACTATATTTCTTTTTTTTCTTAAAAAGTGAGTTTGAGGATTCGTACTTTGCAGTGAAGAGTTTAATTTTCACTCGTGCCTTGACTTTAGCCACCAATCAGATAACCTCTTTCTAGTTAAGTCTACTTGCTTAAAGTCTATTTTGCCCTCCCGATCCCTAAACCCCAGTGCTTTGAAAAACTCTGCGCCATCATCCTGAACTATAGGGTGAAGCCCTTTACAGAACATTATCAAGTGTTCGGCAGTTTCTTCTTCCTCTCCACACGCACTGCATACTGTGTCTACCCCTTCGTATTTGGCCCGATATGTCTTGGTTCGCAGTACTCCCGTCCTTGCCTCAAACAGTAGAGAGCTATCCCGAGTATTATCATAGATCCTTTCCTTGGCGATTTCCTGCTTAAAAGTTCGATAGATCTTTAGTGCGGACTTCTTAATCATGCCCATTTTCCACATGTCAGTCTCCGTTTCCTTCACTTTCTTCTTAACCGATAGTTCTTTTTGGTTTGGCCACCTGCTGTTTTCTAAGTCTTTACCAGTCAACTTCCTGGTTCGCTTCCTCCATTTTGTATCGACATTCTTCATGTACAAGTAGCTGAAAACCTTACTAGCCCAACGCTCCTCCTTCACTTCTCTCAATTGCTTCTCAAATTTTATCTTGCTGCTAGCTTCCCTGCCCTTAAATGATGTCCATCCCATATCACCTTGTACTCCCTGATTTGGTGTATTTACGTGAGCTCCTAAAGCAAGCCTACCTATTCCACGTTGCTTAATATTTAATCTTGCTTGAACTTCTGATCTCATGCACAAGACCGCATTGCCGAACGTCAGCCCAGGAACCATGACCCCTTTCCGTATTCCTCTCACAACATCATCTGCGGGGCCAACAGTCTGCGGGGCGCCAACTGCTGGCGAGATTTGGAAACGCGGAGCATGCGCACAGAATCTCGAGAGTTGTTCGTACCCTGCGTCGTCTGCCACTTCCCCGCCCTATCGCCTGGCGTGCGCCGAGGCCGTGCAGTGTTTCAGTGGTTGGAAGAAGCCGGCTGTGCTCATTTCATGAAGCACCAATTTCCTTGTCTGCTATGAAAGATAGCCGGCTGGTTCGAGCGTTGTGCAAATTCAAACTCACGACTAACATTTCTGTGAGCAATGACACTCTAGGCTACGCTAGTGATGGACCTCCTTATCGCTGTCACATAATCCCACAGCTGCGGGCGTTATTCTTCAATGAACAAATTTTCGATGGTGCCAGCTCTTATACGTGGCGAGGGCACCTTGCGATGAAAGGCTTCCTATAGTCGAGCTCTACTCTAAAGAATACAGTCAACGTGCTATCGCTTCCGTGGTTAACAGGCCACTCAAGACCGTGATGGGGCTTATGTGTCCCTTCCCCTTAGTCTCCTGACTTCAACTTAGTTGAAACTGTGTGAGACAGAATAAAATCATCTCTCTCGCTCGCCAAACTGGCCGCGTCAAATCTATGGATGACTTCTGGACTTAAGCGCAATTATACCTTTTGGGTAGTTCTGTGCATGTCTCTGCCTGTAAGGATGAAAGCTGTACTCGATGCTGGAAGTGACATCACTTCCAGCATCGAGTACAGCTCGATGCTGGAAGTTTTTCATTCTTCTAACGTTAAGAGGCCGTAGATCTAACCTGTTCTAACTTTCGCCACCAAATAATGACGAATAAATTTTCTCTTTCGTGTTTTACGCACTTCATTTCTCATGCGTGCCCATATTGGAGAAGTGCCATTCTTTTCATAAAAGTGCATGTTATTGCAATTCGAAATATGGAGCTTCTTCAGATGATGCTTCTTTCACATGATTCACATGATTTAGAACGTTAACACTAATATTTGCCGGGATGTAGCAAGCGAGAACCAGAACATAGGAATCATGAGGTATCGATGCTTTGAAGAGAGTTCATCTTCAAGTGTTTCTTAACTCTTCACGATGTTATAGGGGTTATGGGGCTCGACAGCTGGCCTGAAGTCACGGGATCAAATCTTTGCCGCGCATCGGTATTATCGATGAAGGAAGGAATATTCAAGGCCTTTGTACTTTGATTGCAACCCCAAGTCGTTGAAATTTCTGGAGCCTACCACTGCTTCGTCCATAATCATACCGCAGTTCTGCGATGTTGAATTCCAACATTTTTTATTATTAAGTGTTTATTAACATGTTTCTAATTATAATGGCACGGTGTTTCATTGTATATCGCCTTTAATCAAAATTACACCACTGTGGTTGCTAATCGCATCGTTTCAAAACTGGCGAGATACCACACAATATGCAAGCTGGACCTTTTATATGCCTACTGACTACCTGTCGGGACCCCAGCAGACCAGCGGTGCCATGAATCACTTTGCATAAAAACAGTAGCGCTCGGCAATCGCAGGAGCGGAAAGACGCCGGCGAATTCCGACAAGCACTGCCTTAGCGCTTTTATGCGCGTGCGCCACGTTTACAAATTTCGCCATCAGGTTGCGGCACGCGGTCCGTGGCTACGTGTTCGCGTGTTCCCCCTAACCGTGGACCGTACTGTACATTGTGGCGTCTTCAACACAGAATCCATTGGTTGATATGTGGGGTTTAACGTCCCAAAGCCACCATATGATTAGGAGAGACGCCGTAATGAAGGGCTTCGGAAATTTTGACCACCTGGGGTTCTTTAACATGCAACCAAATCTGAGCACATGGTTCTACAACGATTTCGCCTCTATCGGAAATGCAACCGCCGCAGCCGGGATTCGATCCCGCAACGTGCGGGTCAGCAGCCGAGTACCTTCGCCACTAGACCACCGCGGCGGGGCAACACAGAATCTAGTCGTATCGAGGTTCACAAGAGTCAGTTTTCTCTTGCATAACAATAAACTCCAAATTCCTTATTCTAACTTCAAAATAGGTTTTCGTGAATAACCGAAGAGAGTAAGTATGCCCCGACTCTCTTTAACCCTTGTTTTTTGCTAAGCGTGTGGACGTAACAATTTCACTATAGAGATTAGAAAGTGGGGAAACTTTACTCGTATGGATCAATCGTGGAAGCAAGGAACATAGTTAGTAGCGGGAAACATGTTGCCTTTGCGCCGCCTGAGTGGGTCATCAATCATGGTGCGTGTATTTTGAGCAATGGCTGATTGGAGAATTTTGACGTCGATTTCTTCGATGAAAGCGAACTTGTGTGATCCGACTGTATTGTGATTTCTACTTTCTTATAAAAACAAGCTCGAGAAAAACAAACCACGTGTTGCTGTCAAAACAGCCATGGTCTCTATCGACGTGTGGTTATCGTGCTCAGTTGCTTGAGTCCGGATTAGTACGTAAAAGTGAAACGCCACATACACCAACCTATAGAGCGACAACAAAAACGTTCCCGAAAAGATCGTGCGGGGGCAGGCGCTGTCGCCCATGTTTTCTAATAAGTGCACCATGTTACCTGTCATCGTGTCGACAAAGGCAAACTGGGGCGGCTTAGAACGACGAAACACAAGAGCGAGACAGACGCAGTGGTGGGAAACAAAGCACGGGAGCGGAGAAGACCAACCAGGCTGTCGATGAAGATTTGTCGGGTGTTTGATCACAACGCACTGTTACCCGCTCCAATTCTGCTTTTCCCAAATTCTTGTGCTTTGCTTAGTCTTGTAGCCTGTACATTCTAACAAACAATAAATACCAAACGATATTGGAGCACAAAGAAACACAGAATAGGTGACTGTCTATACAGCTGATCCGAAAACTGCTAAAAATGTATGAGGTGAGATAGGAAGGTGAAATGAAATCAATGGAGTGAAGACGCGGATCAAGAGCAGCACCTCCACGCGAAGTAGGGTGAGTGTCCACATGTTTGTTCTCGCTGCCGTTCCTTATCATCGAAAAAATTCGAAAAGTAGGCAAGATAGAAAAACCGAGTGTTCCTGATCGATATGCGCTCGGCCAGCGCAAAGGCACAGAGTGGGATGGCCGCAAAAGTGAAGCGACGGCTGGAGTAAAGCAAAATCAGAGACTCGACGGCAAGCGACGCAACGATCAATGAAACGAGCGGGGCGTCATATCGACGGCGTGGAAGGCGCGCGCTCCCTCAGGAGAGCTTTCCTCCTCGGCTGGTGTGGCCAACGTATTCAAAGCGATGCCAACGGGCAGCTGCAATCTCATGTGCGAAAAATGCGAGGACGTGAGGCGTCTGATTTGCATTGTCAACGTGTAAAATCAATTGATTGGTATGTGGGGTTTAACGTCCCAAAACCGCCATATGATTATGAGAGACGCCATAGCGGAGGGCTCCAGAAATCTAGACCACCTGGGGTTCTTCAACGTGCACCGAAACCTGAGCACGTCGGCCTACAGCATTTTGTCCTTCATTTAAGCGGGTAAATTGAAGGTTGATTCAAGGACACAGTGGGTGCATTTAAAGTCTTGCAAACGTAATACTCCTTTAATAAATTCGTCCACCATCTCCTACTAACGACAGCCATTCTCAATGAATGCACGCTTCCCTTCTTTCCTAAGCAAATTTAAAACCTATGCGGCTGCAAGTACTTGACTACCATGACCTGGAAGCTTCTCGAGACGTCGCTATTGTTGGATCGCTTACGTCGCCATCATACAACGAATTGATGCTATAGAGTTGAAGCCGAGATTCATTGGAAGAAAACTGCGACGTCGTACTTAAGGCGACATTGCCAATTACAGCACCCGTTCGAGCACCTACCAGCTTGCTTGGCTGTCAGTGTGCCTTTAGTCATGTAATGAAGAGACAAAATCTATGGCCACACGAAAATCCCGGTGTAATT